>NC_063347.1:50078937-50126118 GCF_021869965.1 Rhincodon typus | reverse complement strand
AGCTTTTCCAGCAACTTTGAAAGGACTCAACATTGAGTTCAATACTTTTAGGGCCTAAACTCTCCCATGTCTCAGGCCCCCACCCCACACACCAGGCCTTGTTACCACATAGCCTGCCATTACACACCCCTGTTGTTAGTCACTAACAGTCCCCATTAACAACTACTCACCCTCCCAGCCTGATCGTTAGCAACTCCTTTGTCTGTCCAACTGTCTCTCTCTCTCTTTGGGCTCTATCCTATCATTTACTCTCTACTCCACCCACCTCCCTATTTTCTGCATATAAACTGACGTTTTCCCAGCCACCATCGGTTCTGAGGAAGGGTCACCAGACCCGAAACGTTAACTCTGTTTCCTCCTTCACAGATGCTGCCAGACCTGCTGAGCTTTTCCAGCAACTTTGTTTTTGTCTGTGTTTAAAAAAAAACATATGTTCCTAGACAATAGATTCCATGTAATCTGATCTCAATCTTTTACTTGCACAATAATTATACTGGCGGGTACGTCTAAATTTGGCAGGGTATACTGCCAGGCACCTTTCCCTTTAATTTCTTAGGGGCACAAACCCTCTTCACACCTATCCAGGTGGCTGTTAACATGGTGACATCGCACCACTACTTCCTTTCAGAGGGTAAGCCCATACTTTCATCATGAGGTTAGCTGCTGGAAAAGCACACTTCTTGAGTCAACACCATTTGTTCAGTGGTCAGCGACAGATGGATATGGCTACAAGTCAGGTAGGTAAGGGTAAAGTGAATGGAGAACAGAGGAACCTTAACCCTTGCAATTGTCCAACTGGTTAAAGGTTCCTACAGCTTAAATAGACAAGAGTGATGGCTGTTGTGTGAATGAGCTAAGTGAACATTTAACAGGCAGCCAGTCAAGTGGAGGAAATTAAAAAGGAATGTAGAGGTAGTTGGGGTACCAACAACATTAATTGCAGGTGAATCTAGGAAGCCACATTGTGCCTGCATTGCTGTATTGCCAGGGTTTAAGATATTTCCTCAGGGCCAGAGAGAAACTTGCAGTGGCAGGAGAAAGCAGTATTTCAAAAGGCAATAATCTCTGGATTGTCATGAGCTACCTGCAAATTGACAAGGTGCAAAAGAAGATTAGAGAAACAAATGCATGAATCAAAAACTCACATGGGAGAAGTGAAATTGATTCATTGAGCTCCAATCTGTTCAACCCTACAATACCAGTACCAGGGGAAATTGGGAGCTACACAATTGGGGTAGGCTTTACATGGATCATGCTGAGGCAAGAATACTGTTAAGTCATATAACCAGCTAAGCAGAGACGGCTTTAAACAAAATGTCGACTGTGGGGTATGGATGAATCATGTAAGGGAATATTGAGTAAATTAAAATGGAAATGGCAAGACAACAGGTCAAGGTAGCAATAAAACATCTCAAATCCATGAAGTCAGAGTGATTGCAACCTTATAAGTGTGCTAGCAGAATGGACCAGAGTTTACAAACACCATTAAAATGAATGGAATGGAGGACTCTGTACCTGAACGCATACAACATGGGCAATAAAATGGATGAATTGTCAGTTTACATAGGAGATGAATAATATATAAAAGAATTGCAGATGCTGGAACAGAAAACAGAAATTGATGGCGAACAGTGGGTCTGGTAGCATCTGTGGGAATTAAGCAGAGTTAATGTTTCGAGTCCAGTGTCTCTTCATCACAAGATCATATTGTAGCATGGCTATCAGGCTATACATGTGGCTACAAGGAAGCCAAAGAAGAGGCCTGATATCCTTGGATCTCTGTCACACAGGAAGGAGACAATGCTGGGGTAGCCTTGATAATTGAAGAGGTAACAGTATTGTAGTGAAAAATTATCTTAATTTGAAAGTTCAAAATAAAGAATAACACTTGGATGGATTTGGGAGCAGAACCTATTCGTGGAAGTTGTTTATAGGCTAAACAGCAGTGGTAACATTAATCAAAGTATAAATCAGGAATTTAGAGAAGCATGTAACAAGGGTAATGCAGTACTGATGCAGGCTTAACTTTACTTTTGGACTAAGTAAATCTCGTTAGCATTAATACTGTGGAGGATGAATTCTTGGTGCGCATGCAAAATGGTACATTGCAGAATCAACTAGAGCACAAGCTATTTCTAGCACTGTGAAATGAAAAAGTGCTAATGAATAAACTTGCCGTAAAAGGAAGCTTCAGGAAAGGGCCACCACAATATGATACCATTTTACATTAGGTTTGAAAGAGATGCAGTTCAATGAGAATCTAGTGTCTTAAATCTAAACAGAGGAAACTATCAAGCTATAAAGGGACAAAATGGCTATGGTAGATTACTCTGCCGGAGTTCGATAATGGACAGTTCTTTCTGTGTTAAGAGTTGCCTAGTACACAGAAAACAAAAACACATTCCTTTAATGCTCAAACACTCAGAAAGGAATGTGTTCCAAACATTGGTTAATAGAAGAAATCAACAACAGTATTCACTTAAAGGGAAAGATCTATAAAGTTGCCAAATAAACATGGGTGAGATTTGATTGAAGTTTAGAATTCTACAATGGATGACCAACGAAAATACTAAAGAGAAGGAAAAAAAAAAAGAGAGACAAAGCTTGTGTAGAAAATAAAAACAATGAACTGGAATAACTTCTACATGTTTGTAAAATGGAAAAGAAAAACACAAACAAATGTGGATCCCTTACAAGCAAAGTCAGAATTTATAATGGGGAAAAAAGAAATAGCTGTGAAATTAAATAAATTGCTTTCACAGAAGAAAATACTGAAGAATCTTCCAGAAGGTTAGACGAGTGACAGTTTTAAAAAAGACACGAGGGACATTTTTTATTTTAAACACAGTGTGGTTTGCTTGTGGAATGAGCTTCCTGAGCAAGTGGTGAACGTGGGCACAATTACAACTTTTTAAAAAAACATTCGGCTAAGTACATGAATAAGAAAGATTTGGAGGAATATCTGCAAGGAGTAGGCAGGTGGGACGAGTTTAGTTTGGAATTATGTTCGGCATGGACTGATTGGACTGAAGGGTTTGTTTCCATGCTGTATGACTCTATACCTCTAAGTAATGGAGGATCCATGACTACAAGTTATTAATATAATATAAAGCAGTACTTAGAAACATCTGGGATTTAAAAAGTGAATAAGTCCCCTGGACCTGATGGCTTATATCCCACCGTGTTGACAGAGATGGCTGCAGAGATGGCAGATGCCTTGCTGGTCATCTTTCAAAATTCTATTGCCTGTGCAGATTGGAAGGTGCCATATGTAATCCCAATATTTAAAAAGGAGGAAGAGAAACAAAACGAGGAAGAAGAGTTGTAGTCTAGTTAGCCTAACATCAGGTGTAGGGAAAATGCTGGATTCTATATAAAATATTCAATAATAGGAGACATAGAGAATATTGGTAGGACTGAACAAGATTTATGTAATAGGAATCATGTTTGACAAACTGGAGATTTTTGAGATGCACCTAACATAGACAAAGGGAACTAATGGATACTGTATATTTAAATTCTCAGAACATTTTTGATAAAATTTCACTTAAATGATTGGTAAACAAAGTTAGATCACGTGGAATTTGGAGAACTACATTGGCATGGATTGAGAAATAGTTAATAAACAAAACACAGTGGGAATGAACAGGCCATTTTCAGGTTGGATGACTGTAACTAGTGAAGTATCACAAAGGTCAAATGCTTGAAACCCCCACTTATTCACAATCTATACTAATGACTTGGATGTGGGATCTAACTACAATATTTCCAACTTTGAAAATATCAAAGAAAGGAGCGAGAGTTCTAAGGAAGATGCAATGTACAATGATGCTTCCAGGCGTTTTGGGAGGTTAGGTGAAATTTAACAGGTGGAATACAATGTAGAAAAATTATCTAACAGGGAGAAAAAAAAAGAAGGGAATACATGGTATTTCATATATGTAATTGGGTGTGTTTAACTTCAAAGGAATTTAAATGCCCTTGATCATGAGTTAAAAAGTTAACAGGAAAATTCAACAAACAATTACAGTGGCATAGGCTATGATAGCCCTTATATAAAAGCATTAAGTATAGGAAGAAAGATGCCTTACAGTGATTACATAGCATTAATATGAAATCATGCTTATCATTTAAGGAATTATCAAGGAAAGATAAACTTGTCAATAAGATGGAGTGTAACAATCGGTCATTTATATTTTGGAGTTAATAGAAATGAGAGGTTCTGTCCTTCAAACGTTTACATTTCTTACAGGGATTGACGGGACAGATGCTTCCTCTGGTTGTGGGTGTCTCAAATCATAGGACAGAGTCTCAGAATAATGGGCAAGCCTTATAGGACTGAGATGAGCAAGTGGTACTTCATTGGGCAGTAGTTAATCTGTGGAATTCTCCACCCTAGAGAGCTGAGAAAACGGTATGAGTACATTCAAGATGGACAGATTTCTACTCTGATAACATTAAGCAATATAGGGATAGTGCACGAAAATGGAGTTCAAGTAGAAGATCCGACATTGTCTCAATTAAAGGCAGATAAGGCTTGTGGGGCTTTATGGGCTATTCCTACTCCTATTTCTTATGTTCCAGTAGAAACATCTGGACTTGAAATCTACTGGCAGCATTTTGTTTTGATGCGGAGGTGCTGGTGTTGGACTGAGGTGCACAAGATCAGAAGCCACACGACATCAGGTTATTGTCCAACAGGTTCCATTTGAAATCACACGCATTTAGTATTGAAAGTCAAGTCTGATGCAGGGATAGTTTGGAGACTGGCTGCAGAGTGGGTGAACATACAGCCTAAAATCTTTAGGAACCAAGTGAAGATGCAAGTTGAATCAACGGAACAGTGGTCTCCTCTTTAAACCAGCGGCAAGAGAGTGTAGTGCAAATTGAATCGGAGCAGGTTAAAACTATGTTTGTAACTCAACATGCCCAACAGGAATGATTGGATTTCACTGAATGGCAGAACAGTCTCAAGCAGCTGACTGGCCTACTCCTGTTCCTATATGGGCTTGGCTTGTACATCTTCTTATTTCAGAGATAAAGCAGCCATCTGATTTAAACCTGTCTTTTTACCACAGACCATGTTCGGGTTAAATCTGGCCCTACATTTCCTTTTCCACAGCTCAAGAGCTCCAAGTGTGAAACAGAGTTAAATGAATAAAGGGTGCATTTTAGTGCTCTGCAGAAGCATTGTAGTCACAAATAAATATCTGCTTCCACTGGGATTTAAAAATGCAGCCAGCACTGTGGAAGAAATAAATTTTGCAATTCTTTCTTCCTCATTTGGTTACAAACAGGCAGTAAAGTGATGCAAATTCACTTCAAATTGAATTATTGTTCACGGCTGTGATTGAAGTGACGTGTAACATTCTAATTTTTTTTTTCTCTATTCAACATTTTATCACTGTATTTTCAGCAGCAGTTTAATCTGTTGGGTTTCTCATGATCATCGAGAAACGTCTTTAATAAGCTTGCAAGCAATGAGAGGAACGATGGAATGATTTTAATAATGAGGAAGGTCAAAGCAGAACTATTCAAGTGGAAGGGAGGGGTTTAGAAGGGTAATGCCATGGAAGAAGCTCGGGAGGGAGTTCTAGAATGTTACAAAACTGAAAGATATACAGTCAATGGTGGGACAGGTGTTGAAGGAGGAGCAGGTCTGTTCAGTCATCTGAGGAAGGGTGTGTTTCTTTTGCCATCTGTATACTTTATCATGATCCACTGACCTCCACTGTAGTGAAACCACTGACAAGAAAATGCAGACATTTCCAGCACAGGTGGTCATCATTTTGCCCATTTTACCCATCATTCCATTTGAAGAACAGCTACCTAGACTACTCTCCATCTATTGGGTTGTTACCTTAAGGTTACAACTTCTGAATCTACATCTAGAACATTCAATGTGATGAGGCCTTCTGTCTCCACCACTATTTCAAACAGTACTTCAGGTAGAAAAATGTGAGACCCCAAATCCTATTACCTTGCTGAAAGCTGTACTTTGACTAAGTAAAATGAAATTGACCAAAACAACTGCTATCTAGTGTTCAGATTTTTAAGAATAATTCAAAACATAATTTTCCACAATCAAATAACACTTGCATTGAAATAGCTGGTTCTTTTTAACAAATATGGGAAATCTAAGAAACATTTTCCATGCAAGCACTAATCACACAACCCCAAAGTTTTATCATTCGTCTCTGAACACAATTCGAATAGGATTAGATTCATTTTGAACAGAACCAGTCTCACTCATGCTGAAGGATTAAGGTAATCTTACTTTTATAATTGATGTAGTATACAGCTATTTCATTTGAAAAAAGTCTGTAAAACAAAGTTTGAATTTCAGATTTGCTCGATTAATAATTAACTTTTATTTTGGATTTACCGATGCATATACTCGAGTAATAGCTATCTTGTGTAAGAGTGGAACCCTGACTTTTTGTTCCAAAATCTTTCATTTGTCAGATACCTAGTTTGGGGAGTTGAATTGGTGCAAACGGTCCAGTGAATCTTTTTCACAATTGTTTTTCATTAAAATATCAGCAGTCCTGTATTAGTTAACAGCCATTCCCTGTTGAATTCAGAACCATGGCCAGCAACCAATGTAGCGTCTGGATCGGCCGCTCAGCAGTTCCAAAGACCTTGCGTGGATTTCATACGTCGAAAGTGCTCTCTCGTTTCGCGCTTTTCATATCAATGCCTAATCGTATATTTACACGTCATAGTAAAACTATGTTTTAAATTTGAAATGATCTAATATTAAAACTCAATAATATATCTTTATTCCCTTGTGGGGATGGAATAATTACTGAGGAGCTTCACCTGGACCTCCATAATATTCAGGAAAATTACACTCTAGCTGAAAAATGATTAAAACTAAAGTCACCAAGGAAGTGGCAATAATCTCGAGCGGTACTTTTCCTTCGGGGGGAGACTGTTTGGATTCAATGGACCCAGGTAAGTGTCTTTGAGTGCTGGTGTCCTTTGTTGAGTGCTCTTGGTCATTTTTTAAAAAATCTGCATCCCCTAATTTTTCCCAATAGCTCATGGGAACAGCTTTTTTTTTCTTTGACTAACTCAATCAAACAGGTCATAATCAATGCTCCCCAGAATAAACATTTTGCTGCCAATCTACAAGAATACTATGATAGCTGGATCTGACATGATTTATATCAATATTAAAAGCTAGACCTCATCAAATAAGCCTTCAGTACATGCATCTGTCACACAATGTGAAAAATTGCAACAGCATCTTGGGACAGTGGGCTGCTATTCTTGTCGTGTTTACACGAACAGACCTATGGAGAAGTTATAAAGGACAGTATCTTACATAAACTGGACAGCCAGTCCCATAATGGTGATATCATGCTGCAAATTTAATCCAGAGGCCGAGCCTAATGCAGTGGTATTGAACATTGGTTCAATCTCATCATGGCAGCTGGTAGAATTAAAATTCAATAAATAATTCTGTAATTGATTGCTATTTTAATGGGGACCAAGAGAACACGCTCCTTTGTTACAAAAATCTGTTTAGCTCACTAATGCCCTTTAGGGCACTAAATTGCCATCAATAACCGCCTGAGCAAAACTACAGTCAACGTGAATGGAGGAAACTCTTCAATGGTTGGAGTCATACCTAGCATAAAGGGAAATGGTTGTGATTGAAGGTTAATTATCTCAGCCCCAGGACATCGGTGCCAGTGTTCTTCAGTAGTGTCCTAGGCCCAACCATCTTCATCGGCATTATCAATAACCCATCTTCCACCAAAGTATAGATTTCGCTGAAGATTACACAATATTCAGCAACATTCATAATTCCTCAGATACTGAATCGGTCTGTGTGTTTACAGCAAGATCTGGATAATATTCAGGTCTGGGCTGACGATTGGAAAATAAGATTCACACCACACAAGTGTCAGACCTCCAACTAAAGGAAAATCTAATCAGTACCCCTTGACATTTACTAACGTTAAAGTTGCTCACTTCTCTTGCCTGACGATTGTAGGAGGCAATACTTAGCTAACACAGTTTGCCACCATCAATGCCAGCATGGGAAGTTCAAACATGTAAGATTTGAGCCAAAATGCTCCACTTTAATTTAATGTTGAAACATCAAAACTTGTCTTCAATCTTTTAAGAAACCCAAAACTCAAACTGTAGGTTGGTCATTTTTGGCTGCTGTGTATTAGCAACGGCATTTGATCTTTGTAAAATGGATGTCCTAAAATTACAAGTGTGTTCCAATTGTTGTTTAAGCAAATATTTCTGAATGGTTGAAGTTGTAGGCTGCATTTGCTTCCACCCAGATTAATAATGTCATACAGACTTTGCTGGAGAATTGACAAGTCTAGTTTGAGATCAATACAATCTGGCTCCTGATAGCCTTATCAATTATGTCTAACTGGTCAGTGTATCATATACATTTTGCTATCATGCAATAAAATATACAGAGTCATGCTGACCATGTTCGCAAACTAAAGTAATTCCACCTGCCTGTGTTTGGCCCACAACCCCCCAAATCTTTCCTATTCATCTTTGTCATTACCGAGGGCATTCTCATGGGTCTGCTCCTGGGCCTGAACCAACGTGGCCAATAATAGATCCAGCCAGAGTGCGTGGAAGGGTTCACCGTCCCCGACTGTCTGCCCCTCTTTCGCAGTTACATACACACTTGGGTGTCTGTGGAGAGAGAGCATGTGTCCACCTGCATAATTGAGGCTTTTAGAGACTGGTGGGCATCACAGAGCCTGTTTTGGTGGCCTGGAGGAAACTGTATATTGTATTTATTTTGAACTTTTTCAGTTGTAGTCCTTGATATTTTTTCTTTAAAAAGGGACTGCTTTTAATTTTCTGGTTGCAATTCAGCCTCATGCTCCTAATCACTTGGTCCGAGAGTCTCCATTGGGGAGCGACGTGCAGGTCAAAGGGTCTCCACGTGGGTCTGCTCCTGGGCTTGGCCAAAGTGGCCATTAACAGCTCCGCGCGGCAGGAGAGTGTCATAGCAACCCAACTGTCTGTCCCTCTTCCATGGCGAGGTCAATGCTCTGGTGTGCAGGAAGAGGGGCTATGCAGAGTCCACCAACACAATAGAGGCCTTTAAGTACTGCTAGGCTCTACAGGTGCTGGGCACATCATTCTCCCCGATAAAGAGATTTTGATACGCTTCTGTTATAATTTCCAGATGACCTTCTGACTTTTCATCGTAGTGCCTCACCAGGGGCTGTCTGAATCACTATTGTTCATTTAAGGGAGTAGAAAGGAGGTTTGGTGACAGCAGTCAATGCCAACCATTACCAGGCAGTGGTCAGTTCTGCAATCCATAACATTAATTACAGACTTTCTAATGAGAGAGGCAGCAAACATATACCTTGTGATGATTATCCCATTTTGCCAGGTATATAGGGTCTAACTCTCTTTGTCTCGCAAAGTACTACTTATTAAATGTAATACTCTGAGAAAAACCAAAAAAGCTGTGGATGCTGTGAATCAGAAACAAAAACAGAAATTGCTAGAAAAGTTCGGCAGGTCTGGCAACATTTGTGGAAAGAAATCAGAATTAATGTTTCCGGTCGAGTGACCCTATCTCAGATCCTTACTCTCCAAGAGAACTCTATTTACTGCTCTGTACACATGCATTCAAAAACCTTTCAGATCTTCTGCTCCTATTCAGTTCTTTCTACATAATAATATATAGCAATGGTATCATTATACATAGTGATATATTCTCTCAATGCATCGTTACTCCACATTTCCAAGGGGAGAATATCTCCAGTGGGGCAGGGCACGTACCAATTACTGCAATATGCCCCTTTGTCTCAACCCAATTTTCAACACTTGTATCCTTCACATGCCACAAGCTGACCTCTGTCAGATTATCTCTTGGTTGCCTGCACAGCCGAACAACAGTTATATCCCCACGGACCTGTTTTGCTTGTCTATTAGGTCATGGCTACTTAAAGGCAAAGTTGTGTACTGCTTAAAAAAACTAATATTTTAAAACATTTTTTCGCATTCTCTGATGGATGGCAAAGTGCCAGTGTGTGAGGAGAGTATAAGCATGGTCTCTCCATTTTGACACTTCAATGCCCCTAACCCAAAGGTTGGAGTTGGCCTGGTAGCACTGACACTGCATATGTTATTGCATGGATCAGAAGTGGAATCTAATCTTAATTGCCTGCAATTTCAATACATTTAATGTGCTTGGAATTGACCACTTTGTCCATACAACAGATGAAACAGCTCTACAACTTCATCTGGTCTTATCAATAGAAGGCAGCTGGCTATTATAATTTCTGGATAGTTATGAGGGACCTGCAGAAAAGGAGCGAACAATAGTAAGAGCAGACAGACTAGATCTGTTGCCAACTGATCTTCCCTTCTCTACTTCAGCCATTAAATACTGCGGTTTAATTGCTTTGAAAGCAAATTCATTGTTAATTTTAGAAAGCTTGCCAACTGACAGTGGACTCAATATTTTCCAGCTAGATGTACCAACGTTCATGAAATGAAGTGAAAGTTGTATTCTAAGATTCATTCTATACATAATTGGCTTTTCAAAAACCTCCGACTTGCTATAATCAGATTGATGATTTACTTAGATTTTTGTTTAATCAAACACACTTAATTATCCAAAGTGCTTTAGAAAATTCCAATGTCCCCTTCCAAACAAAACAGGTTCTTAAAAAAGCATGCCTTTGTTGTTTGTGAATGAAAATCCTGACTGAAATGTATCCCACTGATCAAAAAATCTTAAATTTGTCTGCATGGTACTTCAACTTGGCTTTTGCTTTATTGTGTGCACTAACAAATGCTAGATCTCATGCAATGAGGATTTTCAGGCCAGACTCAGTAGAATGCTTGAATCCCAAATGCTGGGATCAAACATACTTGGGTCACAAACATGCATACTCGAGACATTTAGTTTCTTTTTCCTTCTCTATGCTGCCCTTAAGTTGGGTGAGTAAGCAGTCATAAACATGGGAAATTGGACTTTTTAAGAGCTTACTGCCATGACTTTGAATAATTGCCCCCATGTCCTAACTATAAATTAACTGGACACTATTCTTCCTGCCAAAGGTTAATGACTGCAGAAACAATGGCTGGATTTTCATGACTTCTGTGGTCTATCATCAGGAGATCACCAAGTGATCACTGACTTCCTTGAACTGGTACTAAGTACTGGTTTTAAAATTGTCAATTGATTCATTAATACTCTGTTGCGGCTTTAGCTGGACTGCAACTTTACATCTTCCCTGCAAGACACCCACAGAACTGAGCTTCTCTTGGTGGAGGAGATTCTGCCCTGACCAAGGACATCGAAGAAAAATGAAGTCATGACAATGTTGGGTCAGGGCAGCAGGAGGAAGTCTTTCCCTATCCTCCTACAAGGGGATCATCAATATGGATCAATACATTGTCAGCTTAAAGCATTAGTCACATACGGGATCTTTACTTTCAATTGATTTGATGAAATACTTTAGTGATGTCCAGCATTACAACTGAATATTGGATCCCAGATCAAATGACTGACATATGCACATTTAACATGCAACAGGCAATTATACACTCTAACCTTTCAATAGCAGAGATTTCAGTTGCAAAAAAGAAACTTATGGAGGCTCCACTAGGAAGTGCTTAAAGTCAATACTTCTACCTTGACATTCAGATACAAGTCCGGAATACCTTACACTCTTGATGCCTGCAAATACACTGCTCCTAAGGCTGCTTGCTCCTTACCTTTAAGTAAGCCTTATTATTTCCTTGTGTATTCTAACAGTTTTGCTTATCTGTCTCAAATACAGCTTTCTAGTATAAATGTCTAAGACCGCTCTCTTCGCATGCTCATGCTCAACTGGGGTCTTCTCAATTACTGACATCAGCCTCATTTGATCAATTACAACATTATTCACCTGAATCTTGTTATACCAGGAACAATAATCATCTCCTGCTGAAAGTGAACAAAGTTTGTGAATAATTTGTTAGGAGAAAAGAAATATCCTTATTAAAGACAAGAGTTAAAGTTGCAATTATCTTAACAGATCAAAGGGCTGCTCTCTCATTAGGTATACACGACTAATGGTGGTTTAACCTGGTCACGCCTCAGGTGATGGGGGGAGGGTGGGGAAGAGGTTGAGAAGGAGAGCTCTTCATTGTAACCTCAGTTGATATGGGAATTCAACCCATACTGTTGGCATCACATTGTATCAAAAATCAGTTCGTAGGATCATAGAATCCCTATAGTGTGGGAGCAGGCCATTCAGCCCACTGAGTCACACCAACCCTCTGAAGAACAACCCACCCTCCTACCCTATCCCTGGTACCCTGCATTTTCCATGGCTAACCCACCTAGCCTGCACACCCCTGAACACTATGGGTAATTTAGCGTAGCCAATCCACCTAAACTTGCACACCTTTGGACTGTGGGAAGAACCAGAATTATCCAGCTACCTGACCCCAGTAAGTACAAGGGTTATAGCACTGTGCAAGAAACTTTGGCAGATTTTTTGAGAAGTGGAAATCAAACTCAGGTTGACACAGTGCGCTTTTTTTGTCATATATAAAAGGTCCCTGTATCCAACAGGGCATTCTAATAGGGCTTCTTCAGAAATGTAGCACCATTCTTTAAACTGACAGGTCCCTCAACTGAAAGATAGTTGGGAGAATTCAAGTAACACCCTCTTCCTCACAGACATATTTGTGATTTAATACCACTGACAGCCACTATGACAGACCCCATGAAAAGGCAAGTATGTCAGGTGCGAGAGTAGGGTGCCTGGAGTGCTGGGTGACAGGCAGGTAGAATTTCAGGTAAATGGGGTGACAGGTAAATGTTGGAGCCTTTAGGGTAGGTAGAGGTGAGTGAGCAATACTGGCTCTGGCACGAAATGGAGGTGTCAAGTCCCATGGAGATGGCTGGAAGGAAAGGGTTGTTGGGCCATGGCAATGTTGGGTCTTGGTGGAGAGGGCCATGTCTGGAGGAAGGCAGTTTGATGAGTCCTATGGCGCAGGCTTGACAATCCCTGGGGAAAGAGTAGGGTCAATGTCCGAAGATGCAAGAAGCCTGGGGTAGGCGTGATTGGAAGTGTTTGTAGAGTAAGCCAGGGGCCAAGTGTAATAGTCACTCAGGAGTTAGCCCAGTTTTTCAGCTGTTTTACCTTTCGATTAACTGTTTACTTATTTGCAGTCGAACTCTCTGATGTAAATGGATACTTACAGAGGCACATGCACAATCTTCAATTTCCAAGACAATTCCCTCAAAGTCTGCTGGGTCAGGAATTCTGCAGGGTCCCAACATGCAACTATATTTAAGACTGGAGAGGCGACAACTGGCCATTGGAAATTCCAGACAGTTTTCTATCCTGATTCTGGCACGCAGGCTGCAAAGACCTTTCCTCGTTATTAAATTACTGGGTACAATCTAACCTTGAAAACTGACAACATAAGAATGACCCCTATTTATTCTTGCTGTCTGTTAGCCAGTCATTAATCCATACCTGTACACTACATCTTATCCATTTACTTTATTTCTTCTCGCCAATCTCCGATTGGGGCAAAGATACTACATACATTGACTTTCCTTGATCAATTTTGTAAATAATATTCTTCAAGAAAACTCCAAACCATTCAAACATGTTTTCCCATTTACAAATCAATGCTGACTATGCCCATCATCATCCAGGTGTCTATTAATCCCACTGTTAATCTCTAGCATTTCCCCTACTACTGATGCAAGGCTAAAAGATCTACTGTCTCCATATTTCTCTCTCACTCCATCTCAAATAGTGGGTGACATTTTTCACCTTCTAAACCACAGGAATTAATCCAGAGCTTAAAGACATTTGGAAGCTACTATCAAAACTTCAACTGTCTCAATAGCCACTTCCTTAAACTCTGGGATGTAGATGATCAGGTCTTGGGGATTTAACAACCTTCAACCACATTAGTAAGAAGACTGTCCTGAAGGGATTAATGATAATTTCCTTCAACACCTCGTTCTCCCTAGCCACTGGGATCACTAGTTCTGGGAGATTTCTGATATTTTCCTCAATGAAAATACACACAAAAGTAATCATTTAGCTTCTGTACCATTTCTCTATTCCCCATTCTAAATTCTAACTCTGCCGTTAATGGACCAACATAATTTTAGCCAGACGTTTCCTTGGTTCAGGATCTACAGAAATTTTCAGGGTCTTTGATTTTGATTATTTTCGCTCGATTGTATTCATGTTCTTTTCTTCCTTTCCTTATCAGCTTCTCTGTACTTTATTGTTATATGTAAAAACTCCCAAACCTCAGAATTACTGCTTTTGCTGGCAACTTTATAGGTCTTTAAATCTTGTACAAACCTGAACTTCCTTTGTCAGCCACGGTTGAATGACCATGTTTTAAGTCTTTGCACTTTGAAGGAATGTATAGTTGCTGTAAGTCAAGTAATAGTTCTTTATCCATTAACCACAGTCATGCCTTTTGATGTATTTTCCCAATCCATTTCAGCCCAATTGTGCCTGATGCCTTCATAATTTCCTTTATTCAAAGTAGACTCACTTGCTTTCCAAATGAACTACCTCATTTTCAAACATAATGTAAAATTCCACTACATAGTGATCACCCATCTCTAGGGGTTCTTTTGCAACAAGTTTGTTAATTAGCCCCTTTTCATTATGTAATATTAAATATAAAATAGCATGTGCTCCAGATGGCTCCTCAAAACTCTTCCAGAACATCATCCTCACCACACTCCAGAAACAACAACTCCATAATTTTAGTGCTGAAATGACTGACTTGGTCAATAGGCAGATTGAAGTCACCCATGCTACTTGCTTCTCTCATCTCCTGAACAATACCATGCCCCACACTACCACAACTATTTGGTTGCCTGTAAATAACCCAACCAATATCTGCTGCCCCTTGCTCTTTCTCAATTCCACAGATTCCACACATTGTTCTACTGATCTGAAATACTCCTTTACTGATCACAACTCATCAATGCAATTCCGCATCTTTCTCCTTCTTGTCTATCCTTCCTAAATGTTGAATATCCTTGAATGTTTAGTTCCCAGTCCTGGTCATATTCCCTATTTGTACCTTAAGATAATTTATCTTTTTGTGGATGCTGCACCCTTCAGGTAGATTCCTCTCAACTTTATCTTATTTGACATCATTCTGATTTCAAAGCATACTGGATGCTTAACTTTGTTTCTGACTACTTCTATTCACCCTACCATTTATTTTTAAACTTTCCTGTTACCAACTATAGTTCCTTCCAATTTGGGTTACCCCTCAGGTTCCCATCATGACAAACTAATTTAAACTGATTCCAACATCACGAGCAAATCTCTCTAAGGTATCAGTCCCTGTCCCAGTCCCAGTCCCATTAAATTATAAGCAACCAGCTTTCACTGATCCAATATCTCAGAAATTTGATGCCTTCCCTCCTACATCAATTCTCCAGTTCTGTATCCTCCAGGTCTTATGCTCAAAAACACATGGCACTGGTGGTAATCCTGAGATTACTGCTTCTTCTTCTTAATTTCCTTCCTAACTCACTGAAATCTATCTTCAGGACCTTATCCCCCTTCCTTCATACATCATGAGTGAACCATGGCTGGTACCCCTCCCCAGAATGATCTCTTGAAGCCAGGTTTTCATACTAAGTGACATCCTTGATCCTGACACCACAAACACAAGATACTACCGTAGTGTCACATTTTGAGATGCAGGAATATCCATCTGATGCCCTTTGGAATCCCCCATGACTGTTGTTCTTTGATCCTCCTCCCTCCTCCCCTATAGAACTGAGTCACTCACAGTGCCATGGGCTCAACTTTTGCTGCACTCCCCAGAGGGACCATCATTTTCAACTTTCAAACTGCAATGCCAATTTGCAAGCAAGACAGACTTCTGATGAAGGGTCTAGGCCCGAAACGTCAGCCTCTCTGCTCCTATGATGCTGCTTGGCCTGCTGTGTTCATCCAGCCCTGCACCTTGTTGTCTCAGACTCTGTAAACTCTTGTTCTACCTGACTGATTTTCTAATACTGCCTGGTAGCCCCTCTCTGCCTGTACATTTCTCATTTGTGGTAAAAATGCATCCAACCACATAATCCGATACTTCACATTGCTTAACAGAGACTCGAACCGGTGCTCAAGTTCTGAAACCTGGAGCAGCAGTGACACTTTCTGCAGATGTGTTTGTGTGACAAATGGCATGTCCCTGACTTTGCACATATCTCAGAACATACATTCCCCTTGGCCCTTCTGACCTGCTATCCCATAACTCTTAAAAACTATTTGTTACACTGAGAATAAGTATGATCTTTACGAATTCTAGACAAGCTATTTCTCAGAAAAAGACAGAAAATGTATACAGACTTAAATACAAACTAAATACCCAAATTTCATTTTAAAAGATTAGAAACACTGACCAAATGTACTCATCAATCAGCTGTTTTCTCCACTCTTGTGATGTCATGCCATCATTGGTCTCAAGGCAGGTAGGCCTCTTGATCCGCACCTTATTTCCTCTCCCAACCACCTCTTACTCTAGAGACTTTATTTCTTAAAATTACCTGAGTAAAGCAACTCTTCATCCCTCTCCCCAAAATTCCCAGTAAGTCGGTCTGTCTGTTTCACTCCAAAGTCTCCCTAATTCTGATTGTGTGGCTTTCTCGGACTATGAACAAAATCTTCATGTAGAGAGCACTGATGAGTTACTTGTAACCTCCTGCTACAGTAAATCATCTAACACAGAAAAGAAATTACAACTGTTTGATGGATAACTGACACTATCGGGCAGCTGCCTGTTTAACCAGGCCATTTCAACTTCCTTAAAGACTATTGGTTCTAGGTCCAATTCTGACTTTTATTCTATAATTGAAGAAAAGATAAACCAGTTAAATTCCCATTTAGACCCTACTTCCTAGTTACTCTCATTGTCTGTCCCATTCTGGTGAATTGTCTCTGACTCTTTGTGGTTTACTTTCACCATAAATCCAACATGTCTGGAAGACATTTCTTTTTAATTTCAAAAATATATTTTATTCATGAAAATGTCTTTATATATACATAGTCACAAACCAGTTTGGTTCTGGACAATAGCCTAATAAGGAAACAAGCAAACATTGGAGTTTGGCTCTATCCAAACAAACCAAAGGCATCTCTTACTAGAACCAGGCTATATTTACATGCATTTGAGGCAACAGGAGGGTCCAATAACTGAACGACTGCCTTTTAACTTCAGCAAGAAGACCTCAGACAGTGGTCTTTCCCTACTGCACGTTGGTGGCAGCTGCCCCAAGCTTTAGCACGTCCCTCAGCACATAATCCTGAACCTTGTAATGTGCCATTCTGCAACACTCAGGGTCAACCCCTTGTTCTGGAAGGCCAGAAAGTTTTGGGCAGGCCAAAGAGCGTCCTTTCACTGAACTGATGGTTCTCCAGACACAGTCGATGTTTGTCTCTGCGTGCATCCCAGGGAACAGGCTGTAGAGCACAGAGTCCTGTGTCACACAGCTGCTTGGGACAAACCTTGGCAAAACATATTGCAAAGGAAGCCTGGAGAGAGAGGCAAAGGCACAGTGCAGAAGGAGCTGTGTGACCGTCTCAACCCCTCCATAGCTGCTTTGAGGGCAGCATTCTAGAGTACTGGAAGGCATCATTCAGGCAATTGATATATCCAGAAATACACTACTTTACCAGAGAGTGTCAATAATTTAGAGTGTACAGAATCTCACACACGCCTTTTCATTTCAGTTTACAGGCAGGTGCCACAAACAATTTCTGCGTTGTTTGGAGGGGTCACGTTAGATTGTAGACTGACGTGAATCCAGGGGAGATGATCTAAGAGTACTGAACTTGGTATGTTTGGAAATGACAGCAGCCTGCAGTGAAAAGCAACCTTCCTCACCTTTCTCGAAACCGGCTTCAAACAGCAGCATCTTCAAAAGGGAGAGGACTCATCATTTTATTTGACATTGCTGACTGCTGTTTGGGAATGAGCTACATTACAGATCAGTGCTAACAAGCACAGGAGAAAAAAAGCCTGTTGCAAGTTCTGACTGATCATCACCGTGGGCTTTGCTGTGAAGGTTAACAGACCAATTAAGGTACATGAAAAGCTCCTTTATTTGGAGTATCAGAAAAATGCGTACTTTTAAAGTAATGTAAAAGGAGGCACAGCTGAGAATAGCTTTATTTTTCACTATAGAATGAATTTTATTAATTTCTTCTGGATATAAAGAAATTTGTAGCTGGTGACATCTTCAGGTCAACAGATCTGAAACGTGCCAGAAAACCGGTTGCTCAGCCACAGCTCAGAAGACCACTGTAATTTGGATAGTCAAGTTCTGATTAGGGATAGCCAGAATGGATTTGTGTGCAGTAAGTCATGTCTGACAAATCTTTTACAGTTTTTTTGATGATGTAACCAAGAGAATAGATGAGGCTAGGGCAGTGGATGTTGTCTATATGGACTTTAGTAAGGCCGATGTCAAAGTCCTGTACAGCAGGCGAGTCTAGTCATGAAGGTTAGGCTGCATTGGATCCAGGGAAGAGCGAATCAGATTCAAAATTGGCTGGATAGTAGGAGGCAGGGGATGATAGTTGATAGTTGTTTCTCTGACTGGAGGCCTGTGACTAGTGGTATGCCACAGGGGCCAGTGCTGGGACCTTAGTTATTTATATAAACGATCTGGATGTGAATGTACAAGGCATGATTAGTAAGTTTACGGATGATACAAAGTTGGGAGGTATCATTGATAGCAAGGAAGGATATCAAAAATTAAAGAGGGATCTTGATTGGATGGGGAAGTGGGCTGAGAATTGGCAAATGCAATTCAATACAGATAAGTGTGAGGTGTTTCACTTCGGAAAGTCAAACCAAGGTAGGACTTATGCAGTAAATGGAAGGTCCTCAGGAGTGTTGTAGAACAGAGGGACTTTGAAAGCAGCATCACAGGTGGACAGGGTGAAGAAGGAGGCATTTAGCATGCTGGCCTTCATCGGTTGAAGCATTGAGTATAGGAGTTGGGACATTATGTTACAGTTGTGTCAGTCATTAGTGAGGCCATGCTTGGAGTATTGTGTACAGTTTTGTTCACCCTGTTATCGGAAAGACGTAGTTAAAGTGGAAAGTGTGCAAAGAAGATTTACGTGCATGTTGTCAGTACTAGTAGGCCTGAGTTATAGGGAGAGGTTGGCCAGGACAGCACTTTACACCTTGGAACGTAGGAGAATGAGGGGTGACCTTACTGAGGTGCATAAAATCATGAGGAACATAGACAGGATGAATGCATATAGTCTTTTTTCCCCAGGGATGGGGAATTGAAAACTAGAGGGCGTAGGTTTAAGGTGAGAGGGGATAGATTGAGCAGCAACTTCTTCACGCAGAGAGTAGTGTGTACATGGAATGGGCTGCCAGAGAAAGTGGTTGAAGCAGGTACAATAGCAACATTTAAAAAAAACATTTGGATAGGTATATGGATGGGAAAGGTTTAGAGGGATGTGGACCATATGCAGGCAACTGGAACTTGTTGAGTGAGCACCATGGTCAGCATGGACTAGTTTAGGCCAAAGGACCTGTTTCCATGCTGTATTATTCTGACTTAAAACTGGTCATGGTATAGAGATGTCCCAAGGCATTTTACAGCCAATCAAGCACTAGTCACTGTTGCAGCTAATTCACACACAGAAAACTCCTACAATGAGCAATAACATGGCAACCAGATGATGAGTATCATTAAAACAGATTGGGAGAGAAATATCAACCTGGACAGCAGGAGATCTCCTCCACTATTGTTTTAAAGTTCAACTGGTACTTTTACATTGAGCCAAGAGGTCAGGCAACACACCTTAAAGATGAGAAACTGAAAGAACTGCGGATGCTGGAAATCTGAAACAAGAACAAAAATCTCTGGAAAATCTCAAAAGGTTTGGCAGCATCCACGGACAGAAATCAGAGTTAATGTTTCGGATCCAGTGACCCGTCTTCAGATAGACGGTAATGAGGAAAACGATGGTTTTTATACATAAGATCAGGTTGGGTGGGGGAAAAGAGCGTAAAAGATAGGTGGAGATAGGGCTTGAAGAGAGAGAAAAATAGTTGGACAGACAAAGGATTGGTTAATGGTCAGTCTGGGGGAATAAATAGTTGCTAATGTAGGCTATTAGTGGCTTACAATGGGGTCGTGTGCGGTAGCAACCCGTGTTATGACAAGGTCTGGTGTGTAGGGGTGGGGGAAAGCAAGGGGAAAGGTGCCTCAAGCCCTAAAATTGTTGAACTCAATATTGAGTCCAGAAGGCTGCAGGATTCCCACATGTAAAATGAGTTGTTGTTCTTCCAGTTTGTGCCAAGTTGCACTGTAGCATTGCAGCAAGCCTGAGACAGAGATATTGGCCAGAGAACAGGATGGCGTTTTGAAATGGCAGACAACTGGAAGCTCAAGGTCTTTTTTGCAGCCAGAAAGTTGGTGTTCTGCAAAGCAGTTACCTAGTCTGCACTTTGTTCCCTTATGCAGAGAAGACTACATAATGAGCAGTGAATACAATAGACTAGACTGAGTGAAGTGCTATTTAACCACTCCTTTGTCTGTCCAACTGTTTTTCTCTCTTTGGGCTTTATGTCCACCCATCGCTTACTCTTCCCACCCTCTATATAAAAATCATCTTTTTCCTCAATACCATCAGCTCTGAAGGGTCACTAGGACCTGAAACTTTAACTCTGATTTCTCTCCGTAAATGCTGGTGGACCTGTTCAGATTTTCCAGCCATTTCTGTTTTTGTTACACTTTAAAGATGATGCTTTTACCAGTGCACCAGTGTGAAACTCGAATAAGGGTAATTACAAAAGGAATAAAGGACAAAGCTGTCTAGAGTGGACTGATTAAGGAGTTTAGCAGCAAAGATGGCCCAGAAATAATGGCAGATGTTTAGGAAAATTGTTCATGGCTCATAACAAAGATATAACCCAGTGAGAAAGATAGATTGAAGGAAGGGTATAAGCCAACCATGGTTAACCAGGGAAGTTAAAGATGGCGTCAAACTGAAAGGGAAAAAAAAATATGATGTGGCAAAGATTAATGGTAAGACAGAGGAAAATTTAAAAAAAAATAAAGATTATTAAAAAAAACAAGCAAAAAAAATGGAGAAAATAAACTTTGAGGGTAAATTTTCAAGCAGTATTAAGATGGATGGCAAGAGCTTCTTTAAACATATGAAAAAGAAGAGAGAAGGCAAATGAACATTAGAAACGAAAGTCAACCTCAAAATGGCTAGAGAATTTTTTCACCACTTCCTTTTATGAGCAGCTCCCTTGTCTGGAAAGTAATGAGAATTTCATTCTCAAATGCAACTTGCTGTGTATCCAGTTACCCAAAGGGAGGCCACAGTGTGCAAAGCATCTTGACCTGTCTGAGATGTGGAGTGATTTTATCCCATGACATTAACTCTGTCCTCCAGCATACAAATGTTTCACCAATTATCAGTCCTCCATGACACAATAAGTGTTTGTTAAACTGCCTTTTAATGACTGGTGCCTCATCAGACAATGTATTACAAACATAAGTTATATTTAAACTGCATTGCTCTTCTCCACATCTGCCCTCAGCAAACAACTGAATATTGCACTTCTACCCATTATAATCAGAGTCACTAACGTTTTAGAGCACCCTCTGCTTAGGTCTTGTATGTAGCAGTCAGGTTCCTCAATTAACTAACCAAAAAGAATTAATGCAGTACTGTCTTTCTTTGTAGAAGACATACAGTCAAGAATGTTGCCCCATTCAAGAGAGTTTGGTCATACCTCAAAACATATATAGGGTCAGTCCTGGTCTCCCTGCAGGACATCAAAGGGAAATGGCAGAACAAGAGGGAAGATTAACTGAAGAAGTCAAAGTGTCCAGGCCCCACTTCCAGGGTATCACATAATGGCAGATAAATTGTTTGTATGAAACACACACTCCTTAGAAAACTCAAGGAGAGGTGGTGACATAGTGGTAAGAATATGGATTAATATTCTCAGGATATAATAGATGGCAAATTTGGAACTCCATTAAAAACTTGGCATAACAACAATCTTGTAACCATTTTCACTTGTTGCAAAAACCTAATATCCTTCAGGGAAGGAAATTTACGATCCTTACTGTCTGGCCTCTGGCTCCAGATCCAAGGCAACATGGTTGACTCTTAAGTGCCCTCTTTAAAGGCTGGGAAACCATACAGTCCAAGAGCCAGTACAGATGGACAATAAGTGCTGGCCTACCCAGGGAAGACACACTTTCAAGAAAGAATTTTTAAACAAACTATCTGCAAAGAGCTGGCATAGTGACGGGCTAAATGTATCATCTTGAGTCGTAACCATTCTGATTGTATAATATGATAAGGGGTGAGATATTGGGCAGAGTTGCATGTGCTCAAGGTGTTCAGTGGTTTAAAGCAACATGACATTTTAAGATATAATTCACAACATGAATTCACTTTACATCATTTAAGATATTGAGAGATTAATCCAAGTGCTTTATAGATACATGATTTTACTCATTCTTTTCTGTTGGACACTCAAGACCAGCATTTGCAGTATTGTTAAATAAAATACCAATTGCAAAATCAAATAGAACTCCAATCAAAGTATGATCAAAATTATTACTGGCAACCATGCAATTTTATCAAACACTAACTATTATTTGTATTGATTTGAAAATGGACACAAATAAAAAAAATAGATCTGACATACAAAATTTGAGTAGACCTTAAAGTTAAGCTGGCATCAGTTACACCTGACCCTATTTAAGTAATAAACGTAATGGGTTCATTGTAACAGACCTACAAAAAGTATTAAGTAAATTGCTAGAAATTTTCTGTCTCTCCAGGGGCTTGAATGTTTAGTAACTTACACTGTCACACATTGTAGGAATTCTGTGCTATACAGCATGTAGAAATTAAAATATGATGCTGTGCTAGCATTTGCTGAATTTGCATCCGACATGACATGGATCAACTGGATACAGGATTATGGAAGGAACATATTAAAACGGTCACATCACCTAAGCTCAAACCAATGACCTCCATCTCCTAGAAGGACAAGGATAACAGGAATCCCACACCCACCAAATTTCTCACCAGGTCACACACAAAAATGGCACTCAATCTCAGTTACCATTCCTTCATCACTGCTGATCTAAAACCTGCAACTTTCTGTCCAATACATTATGCAAATACCTTCACTACATGGACTACAGTGGGTTTTAAAGAAAGCTCACCATCATGTTCTCAAGGGAAACTCGAGATAGACGATAAATTTTGGTCTTGTTAGCGACCTTCCTATATCTCAAGAATGCTTTCTAAAAAGAAAACCTGACAAGTGATAGTTTGCTTCCTAATTAAACATTAAGGACTTCAATTTGATTTAAAAGTCTTAAACCTGCATGGGAGATTCTGAATAGCTTAAAACTGGTAGGGGAAAAAAATTAATACCTAGTCAAACAGTTTACCTAGCAAACTTCACAGCTCCTAAACCAATTTTATACGTTATGAAACAGATATCCTATTAAATTGTCCAATCTTTGAAGATAGTATGTATTAGAATGAGATGAGATTTCTACACACTACAACAATTAGTCTATGTTCCTTTCATATGGAGTACCTCTCCCAAAGCAAGCTAAAGAGGCCACTGAGGGAAAATGGGAGCTGATTAACATGGCCAATGGATGGGTTGCAGTATTTATAATACTAGTTACAAACCATTTTGGAGGGAAATAGATCTCAAATTGTTCATTGCTACTTGTTCAAAAACTATCCGTAGAGGTGTTCCATTGGGTATCCATGATAGAGCACTAAAACATTACCAATAAAGACTTGGGCTGGATTCCTGAATTAGTTAGAACACTCAAATTGTTCTCTCATACCCAGAGAGAGGGGGGAAAATGATAACATCAGGCTGTGAGATTATGATAGCTATTAACTACACTCAGTCAAGATGCACTCATCCACCCAATAATCTGTCAGCCTCAAGTCTATTGACCCATATGTGGCATGTGTTCGTGAATTAAATATAGAGGAGCTGCAAGCTCCCAAGTACCCTTAAAAATTCCAATTTTTACTCTAAGCTTCTGATAATTGACTCATTAAAGAGAATAATCATTAAATTTAAAAAGCACATTTCATTCACTGTGAGCATATAGAATTCCAATAAAACAACAGTATTTGGGAAGAATGATAATGTTTAACACATCATGTCTGTGCCAGCTCCTTGGAACGATTACCAATTACTTTCATTTCTCTGGCTTACTCTACAGCCTTGCAATTTCGGTTTTGGCTTCAACTCTTATCCAACTCCTTTTTGAAAGTTACTTTTGATATATTGCTTCCATCAGCCATTCAGTCCAGACATCACAACTTGCTTTGCAAAACAAAAACTGTTTCTGTCACAGTGCCTAGTTTTATTGCCACTCAAAACAGTTTTATTGTCACTCGAAGCCTATGCAACCAAAAACATTTTTTGGACACCCGTTAAATCTCCCTTAACCCTTCCTTCTTGGAAAGAAAAATATTTCTCCAACCACTCCACCTAACTTAAATCTTTTATCATTCGTAACATTCTAGGTCTCCCCTCCAGTCTGAATAAATTGATAGATTGATTGATTGATTATTGTCATGTGTACCAAAGTACAGTGAAAAACTTAGTTTACCACCAATACAGGCAGATCAAAGTAAGCAAGGATGTACAGATCAGAGGTTGTAAAAAGACTTAGAGGCATTTGGGTCACATTGCACAGGGTGTGGGCTAGGCGAGATCAACATTAGCAAAATCAGTAATATTTGAGACCTTGCTTGCCATTGATTTCTGCTTTCTGTCTCAACCAATTCTGTCGAAAATAAGCATGGCCCTTTTCATTCAATAGCTCTGTTAACCCAACTTGAAGCCCATGGTGTGATACCGAATCAAATGTCTTCTCAAGCCCATGCACACATCAATTGCATTGTGCTCATCCATCCTGTTATTTCAAAGAACTTAATCAATTTAGTGAAACACAATTAGTCTTTAACAATTTATTTCTCCCAGAAAAATGCTTCAATAATTCTCTCCACCACCATCATCATTAGGCTGACTAGTTTACATTCCTGTTCATCCCTCTCCTTATTTTTGAACAGGGATCCAACATTTGCAATTTACATTCTCCAGTCCTCTGGTACCACTCCCATACACAGAAGTATTGGAAGATTATAGTCAGAGCCATGACCACTTCCATACTGATCTCCTTCAATAACCTAGGGGGCATCTCATCCATTCCAGGTGACTTTTCTACTTTGAATACTGCCACTTGTTAGTCCGGTTTCTTTATCTATAAACCTCTTCAACTTCTTAATCTCCTCCTTTACTGCCACATTAGCTTCCTCCCATTTTAGGAAGTTTCAAAGCAGTAATCTCTTCTCACATATCCTCATCGGATGGAATTTCACTCATCTGAACTTTCTCTTATTCATTCCCACTGCCCTGTAGTTACAGGAATACTCTAAACCAAAGGGCTCCAAATTTTACTTATCAAACAATTGATCCTGCACACCCACCAGCATGTATGTAGTGTCGTAAAGCTGTTTTGTACACATTGACTCCATCTCTCCCTAACGCGCTCTGTATGTCCTGCACTCAACTCCTTTAAAAACCTTCTCAAAACAGATTTTTTATTTTAAAAATATCAGGATTTGGCTATTATGTACTAACTTCTTCCTATATGGCAAGAATCCCTTTCATTGACAACCTCCATTTGCAAACTTCCTTGGGATATTTTCATTGTTATTAAGGATGCTATATGAATGCAAATTGTTGTTTTGCTTTCACTTTTCAGGCTAATGAATCAATTGAACATTTTCTTTTCAAAGCACTATCCCTCCAAATACTGGCACCACTGTACATTTGTATAATCTGTCAGTGATATATTTTATAAATGGATTGTTAAATGACATCTAACCTTTTGACTTTAGCGTAGTAAGAGATGGAATTTTTAAAATAAAAATGTATACAAACTCTGAATTTTAGTATCTAAGTTGGTGAATGGAATAGTACCTTGAAACTTTCAATCTAGTTAGTTCCAACCAGCTAATTTGCAATAATAATCACCAAAATCTCAGAGAAACCAAGCTCCTTACAGGATATAGACACATGACACCAGAGTAGACAATATATTTGTATTTTTCTGCAGTATCCACGTGGAAACACTGGAACCTGCTGCAAAGCACGTTGAGATATCAATGTCTGGAGCAGTTTACCACACCATTTCTCTACATCCCAGAAATCTATCTCCTGCTGTGATTCCTGCTTACTCAGATATTGTTAGCAGGTTATCTCATTTCTCCAGGGAAAAACCATGGACATGCAAGTGATACTATCTTCCCCCTAGACAATGTATCGCTCCCAGGTGATCCTAGCAGTTTGAAAGAGGCCAGGCTCTTCACAGAGATAACAAAACTGCACTCAATAGCTCAAATTGCTCACTGAAGAGTCACTGGTGCTCAAATAACACAAAGCGCTTTCCCCAGGGCAAACATGCCCATCTGTCTTTGGCTGTGTAACATGCTCTTCCTTTTGAGGACAATAATTCAGGTGCAAAGTATCCCTATAATCCATTGGGAAGTATCCTAACTTTGTAAATATTTACAAACATATCTCAATAAAGAAATAATGCATTAGAAAATTGAAGAAAAATAGTTCTAAGTTTGCATTGGATACAGAACTCACAGACATATCCCTTGGGCATGCTTCCTGAACCCAAGGTGTACCACAGTTTGGGAATATCTGCTCTAGACTGAATATCTGTCTTTGTTATTTAACAGAATTTGTCTCATCTGTCATCTGCTTGTCTTGTCAAGTATGTTTAAGAGATTTCTGATAGTGATTGCAGAAAATCAAGACTTGCCCAGATGATGAGTCAATCCTCTTACTCAATTACATTTACTTCAAACAAAGTTTGGGGTGCCATCTAAAATTGGAAATACTAACTTACAGGTCAACACAAGCTGTCAGAAAGCATACAAGCAATTTTCTGGATTCTCTCACACCCCTTAGAAGTTTCTACTTTTTACGATGCACAATAAGACAGTACCATTTTCAACTGAATGCAATTGGTAAGCAAACTGTTAGTTACAGATGAAGATGAACAGTTTGGCCATACAACACACATGACAGAAATAACATGCATTGCAATACAATCTACATCATTGTGTTGGGCTGTACAAGAGCACTTTTGCATGAAGGCAGTATCTCTTAATGGTAATGCAATCTGTCAAAAAGGAACAATTTTATTCATTGGGTAAATACAGTCAGAATTGTACAGCACTGAAACAGACCCTTTGTCCAACTCGTCCATGCCGACCAGACATCCCAATCTGACCTAGTCTCATTTGCCAGCATTTGGCCCACATCCCTGTAAACTCTTCTTATTCATTTACCCATCCAGATGTCCTTTAAATGTTGTAATTGTAACTCTAGAGCCATACTCTGATGTCCTAGACAGTCTCTCACAAAACTATGTCTCCTGCTCTCTCTTCCTCCAGTTTAAAGTACTATTGTTTATTTTCAAGTTCCAAAAGCAAAACAAAAACTTATAGAAACAGTAATTACTGTTCCAAGAAATTGAAGAAATCAGACCAAGGACTGAAAAATAACAAAAAAAAAGCACTTCTTATAGCCACAATTCTCTCCTGTCTAGAAATAAACAGGGCAGAATAAACAGCTCAGAATTTTTAAAATGTAATTCTTAAAATATAAAAATTGAATTCTTCAGATACAAAATCCTGATTCAATAATTCTTATTCAAAGAAAAATCACTGAGCTTACTATTCTGTGTTAAACGTCACTTAGAATCAAAAGGCACATTTAAAAACATACAATGGTTTAGAATATAACGCCTTCACGAATTGCAGGGAGATTCCACACCTAGGATTAATCGCTCAGATTGAATCATTGAATGATTCAAAAAGGCTGTGAAGGAAAGGTTTCCCAACTAAAGGTTTTCATTTGTCTCTTTGCTCTGATGGAAATAAATTTATTGGTTAGTTACTCATGTTCCAGCTATAATCCACTTTCAAAATAAATTAAAATATTTTAACAAATGGCTTGAAGAGCCACAAATAAGAGAGGCAAATGTGTCCGTATTATGCATTTTCCCATAACATGACACACGATGAATACTAATTCTTGTTTGGGTGCTGAAAATAATGTTTGAAAACTCTCAAGAGGCATTTGCAAAATTCTGGGTAATAAATCAATTCCCACAACAAATCTTTTGGCTTAATCGAAAAGAATACTTCAATTAAGGCATAGAGAGAATAAATAAATCTCACTTAATACCTGCAAATCCTATTTGGGCCTGTCCACATTCTGGGCCTGTTATTCCTTGAAGTGAACTGCATTTTAAAAGCTTTTGTCCCCTGTTGTATTAAATGTCCTGTGACAGCAAATATTTCCTGTCATTCACTTCCTGTGTTATTGTTTTATTTTACTTGACAGCAACATCCAAGTAATCTCTGAATTAATGCCTGTCTATATTGCTTCTAGTACTTATTAAAATTACTTTGGGCTTTCAGTCTGCTGTTCATGGCAGTAACATCGACTGCCTCAAATCAACTACTATTCTGGGGGCTAAAATCTTTCAGAAATTGCTGCCAGCTTGGTGACATCTATTACTGGACAGCCAGGACCATGCATTGGCAGCCAACCATCCAACTTTCCTACGCAACCCTTGGGCAAGTGAGATTTTACATTCTGACCTCACTCAGCCCACCAGCTGCCTGATAAATCATGTCCCTCTCCTGTGCCTTATCCCCAGCATAGACCTCTACTTCCAGGCTTCACCGAATAGCCTACACTGATAGCAATTATCAATGGCCTGACCCAACCTCAATGTCCAGACATTCTCTGTATTCGTGTCCTGTCACAGAAGGTGTTGTAATTTTAAGGCAAAAGTAGATAAGTGTTTGAAACATATAGACAGATACAGGAGTAACAATTAAGGAAAACAGTGGGAGTACTTTTTAAAACGATGTTAGAGTACAATAGGCCAAATGCTAGGCAACTGTAACCTTGTACTACTACTGTGAGAGGGTCCTTAGTAAACTCAGAGCTCAATACACGAGCATTGTAGAACAGCAATCAACAAATTGAATAAAGTCAAAGTTGAACACAAAGTCACACAAAATGTATAAAGCTCTGGTCAAAGCATATCTTGAGTACACTAAGTAATGTACACTATAAAATATTAAAGCATTGAATCACCTCAGATAAAAGGCATGAGAATGACACATCCTCAGTGGATCAAGAGGAATGATTAGACTTACTGGCAATTGTCACATTATCAGCTGGTAGAAAAATAGAAGTGTGTGTACCTTGTCACATTCAAGTGGGAATTTTAAACCACTTTCACAAAGGAGAGAGCTGAGGTGTACTTAGAAGAAACAGTAAAATTTAAATAGCTAAATATAGGAAACCTCACACTAATCTACTAAGAGGGGCTTTGGAGAAGATCCAAATCGCTCACTTTGGAGAGGTGTTTCAGTGATTATAATTCTAAATGAGGTTCCATTCTGCAAACGTTAAGAGCCATTTAATTTCATTGAGGATTCTGGGAGCATGACAGCTGGAAGGAACTGGAAGTTACCAGGTCCAACAGGTATAGATTTTTCTTGTTGCAAGGAGGAGCATGTTCTTTCCTCTTTCAAAGCACTGACATCTCTTTTCTTCATTTTCTGTTTTATTTGCTTTTTGACTTGTTGATTTTGTCAAGGTGTTTTGCCATAGGTTGGACACAAGAGAAAATAAAATCTACCACTATTACTTAGTCATGGAAACACATCCAACCTATGTATCACAGTCCAAGACACCACATATGGACAATTCACTAAATAAAGGAGGGAATACACCATCCTGACTCTCAGTGAACTGTCTCCAAAGTTAGGGAAATACCTCTCCAGCTTTGCACTCAGTATTTTTTTTTTGTTTTCGGTCAATGTAACTTCTGTGTTATTGGGGAATTTTGTAACAATGTTTGAAATTACTGTGTTTTTTTTCTATTTGACCTGGAAGCGGTGTTCCATCTACTTTATTGATGAAAACAAAACTGATTGAGGCACCTTAACTTTATATTGTAAATTGATTAAGATTGAACAGTCATCAAGTGCACTGTTGAATAAAAATAGCTCTGTACTCCAGAGAGGAATTATGGCTGCATCCTGTACTGAACTGAGAGTTCTTACCAGCTTCCTTGGAGACCTGCACAAAGGCCTCCACTCCACTCTCGCCGTAGCTGCCTTCTGAAGCCAATGTGGACACATAATTCCATCCAAAAGCCTTCACGATGTCCACCATGGCCTGAGTCTGGTAAGAGTCTGGTGGAATGACGCGGGAGAAGAAAGCATAGCTGCTGTTATCACTCAATTCTGGTGCAGTAGAGGCATAACTGATCTGTGGAATCTAAAGAGAAAAAAAAAAAGAGGTTACTCTTCAATTCAGTAGGAAAAGTGCAGAAGATGCGATATGGAGCTTTGCAAATCTCAGTTTCAATTCAAGGAGATTCAATTTCACACAAGATAAATATGTACCAAAAGGAAGGAGTTGAATATAGTCATGATAATTGAGTTATGGTGATTGATTTATTTACATGAACAAGCGCTGGACAAAATATGTCTATCGAGTCCAAGATCTCCTGCCTTTCCAAAACACAGCCGCAGAGAAATGTGGAAAGTGACATTTAATCAGTGGCTATGGTGTGATTGATAGCAAACAAGTTTGAATGCATGGACTTGTGATTCTCTTAAGGGTTTTAATATTAAAATCAATCATCTTTTCAGCCACAACGAATAACTGCCATTCCAGAGACTCATTTGACGAGGAACACTCATTAACAGTGTGCATATGACCAGAAATTTAACATCTCAAACTTTTCAGAGGAGTTGTATTTCACAAGATTTCAGAGATAAATATTTTGAGAGAGAAAAATTGAAATCTGAGAAGCTGTGTACTTAAAGACTGAGCTTCCTAAAGGAAAAATTCCTTAAAAGCATTGGAGCTTGTGTTTTGCCTCAAATCACAAAAGTTTGCTTTGCTGCTGCCAAAATCTCTTTGCTCGCTGTAGTTTCTAAGACTCTCAAATGACCCCACGTGGTGAGTTTTAAAAAATATGCAAATCATCTAAAATTTTGTTTGCCCTTTGGGATTATTGACACTGCACTGCAGTGCTGAAGGAATGCTGTATTGTTTGACCTGCTACAATTTAAATAAGACATCAAACCAAGAATACACCCTCCATGTTGTCACGGTTTAAAGAGATATTTCATAATTCAAAGACAAGAAGAAAATTCTCTCAATTTACTGGCCTATACTCTCCGTCAATCAACACCCACCTTGCTGTTTGCAGGGTCAGGCTATGAGCAAGCTAGCAATTACATTAGTCAGTATCACAATTGTTGCACTTCAATGAAGTACATTGTATGTGAAGTACTTGAGACATTTCTGACAGATGCAATAGTTATACAAACACAAGACTTCCACTCAACTCAAAGATTTGACAGATGACAGTCCAAGCCTTGCAATTTAACTTGTGAAAATTTCAGGGAGGCCAGTATCGCTGAACCAAACCATTCATAATCAAGATGTTGAGTTCAATCCGTAATCTGTGCTGATTTAATGATTGCAGTGTTGTCAAGATATCAAGATCAAAAAAGCCCCAAAGCACACTGTAATTGTTTGCTAAATCCTAAGGTTGGACAAGAGCAAGCAGTCTCCTGACTGTGATTTCGACCCTAGTTGGGCTAGGCTGTGGTCAACTTACCAATAAACCATGTCCAGAATCCCATTTAAAGAATCATCAGCATCATGAGTCACCATAGACCATTTACTATTAGCGAAACATGAACAATCAATCAACCCGCAAAATTGCTCTGCCATTCAATTAGATTAATATGGTCGTACCTCAAATGAATTGACGGAGCTTCGCTCCAGACCCTTACTACACAAATAAATTAAACTCCTGCACGAGCAGGGGGCTTCATTGCAAGAAAGGGGAAAGAAAATGCATGCAAAAGTTTGGTATGGAGAAGTAGAAGACTACCCCCAATTACGTTTTAAGAGTCAAAACATAAATTAGCGAACTGCCCGACTGTCATGCAAAGCAATGTAAAAAGGCAGCCTGTGAATTGCATTATTCTTCTGCTCTGCACTTGTGATGAAAAGAGAACTTGTGGCTCTCATCAGCCAAACTCCAGCAGCACACATTCCCATCATTTGTAATACTCCAATTGTTGAATCATGTTACAAGAAATTCTAAACAGAAAATGCTGGAAAGCTCTCCACAGACCAGAAAGCACCTGTGGAGAGAGAAAATTAGTTTGTGCGCCAATATGGTTCAAGCCTATTGAGGTGACTTTTCCTATCTCCTGAATGTGGGCAATGGTTGCAGCTGACGACCATGTCAAGCTATCAGTCAAGGGAGTGGACAAGTTGCTGGATGGCACCATGCTATGTTAATGTCATACAGCAGCTTACATGGCTGTAGTGTTTGGACCCCAACTGTTTACAACATTTATTAATGCCTTGGAAGAAGAAAGTGAACGTACTATAGCCAAATTTTCAGATGACAAATTGCTAATCCACCTAGCCTGCACATCCCTGGACAACTGTGGGACATTTTAGCATGGCCAATCCACCTAAGCTGCACATCTTTGGAGAGGGTTAAAAACAGTTTAAAGATAGATAAATAGGTTAAGTAATTAGGGGAAAAAAATGGTGGCAAATGGAGTATAATGTAGAAAAACGTGAAGTTATTCATTCTGGGAGGGAGAACAAAAGAACAGAATATTATTTAAATGGAGAAAAACTGCAGAAAGCTGCAACAAAACGGGATTGGGGGTACTTAGGCACAAAACACAAACCTAGCGCACAGGTTCAGCAGGTATTCAGGAAGGTTAAGAGAAGGTTACCCCTTGTCTGAGGGGTCTGGGAATATAAGAGTGGGGAAGTCTTACTGCAACTGTACAAAGTGCTGCTCAGACCACATCTGAAGTACTATGAGCAATTTTGCTCCTCTTATTGAGGAAAAATTCTTATTTCATTGGAGGCAGCTCAGAGAAGATTCTCCTGGACAATCCCTGTTATGAAGGGATTTTATTATCAGTAAAGATTGAACAGTCTGGGGCTCTACTCAGTGGAGTCCAGAAGAATGAAAGCTGATCTCAGTTAAACATACAGGATTCTTAAGGGGCTTGACAGGGTAAATGCTGAGAGGATGTTCCTCATCATGGGAGAGTCTCGGACCAGAGGGCCTCATCTCAGAATAAAGAGGCACTGATTTAAGACTGAGAACATGAGGAACATCTTCTCTCAGACGGTAGAGTGCCTTTGGAACTCCTTGACACACAGCTGTTAGAGCAGAGTCCTTGTGTATATTTAAAGCTGAGATAGATAGATTCTTGATCAGTCAGGGAATGAAGAGTTATGGGGAAATGACAGGAAAGTGGATGTGAGGAATATTGGATCAGCCACAATCCTATTGAATGGTGGAGAATGCCAATGGGCCAGATGGCTACTCTTGTTTCTATAGCTTACAGTTGTATGGTCTTATGTATCACGGCTGTTAACTGTTGCAATTTGTGCCAGATCAGCTTCATGTTAAACGAGCTAGCACCTAAGGGGAAGCAATGTAAACTTATGCCAAAAACTCATCTGTCCTAATGCAGGGTCACGAGACTCAGAACATAAATTCTGATTATTCTCTCTACAGATGCTGCTGTTCCTGTTGAATTAAATGATTTAATGCAGTTCACAAAAACTATTATGGTTGGGGTGGGGGGTGGCGTGATGAGCTCAGAACAAAGGGATACAATCTTCAAAAAATATATTGAACTCCCCCCACTTTTTTTTTTGAGTAAAGGACTTCAGGGACTTAAGTAAATAGAGAGCTTAAGCTGATTAACCCTAATCTAATTCAGTGATGGAAGAATTCCAAGAGACTGGATGGCCTACTCCTGTTCTTAAGTTCCTGTTATGTGTGTGTATGTGTATGTGTATGTGCATGTATATATAGATAAACTGGTATTATTTTATCAGAAGCTCATCTTTTCCATAGCACCATATTAGGCTTTGATTCTTCACTTTATAGGGAGCAAATATCCCCTTTAAACTCACTGTGCTGTACAAGATCATGACCCTACTAAAGCATGTGCATTCATGTATACTGTACACCTGAGGCAATGCATCCAAAAAATCCATTAAAAACAGAATACTGAAATCAATTCTGCACTGCCAAGTTGATCATCTTCATTCACAAAATGTACAATCTTTTACATTACTATATTTAGTTGTAATTTACACAAGTGCTACATTACCAGGGAATGCACAATAAATTTTTATTGACCTTTTTCAGGTCTGAGAATCAGACCTGGCAATATGATATTGTTCCTGTTGCAAGGTAAATGCAGTATTAATATTGCAAAAAGACATCGCTCCACTTCTTGAACTGCTCAAGTACAAATGAGAGAAAAGACAGTCTGTTTGGCAGCAGCAGAGACAACCTAATATTTCATTTGAAAGCCAAGTTTTCCTTTTCAGACTTAATGTTAGTTTTGTTAAAGTAAAAAGTAAGCATTTTCCCCTTAACATTGTAAAGGCAATGACAAATGGCACAGACACATACGTTTTGCTTTAAATATTTAGGAAATAAAATGGACAAGACCCACACCTGCACCGCCAATACAAATTGTTTTTGTCTGCTTTTCTTTTTATCGGTCATACTTTTAAATATTTAAGCCTCTCAATGTTTTTCACCTAAGTACCAGACAGTGCTTTGTGATGTTCAATTTATGACTAACTGCAACTGCAGATTTGTCTCTTCAAGGTTTGGGCACATATCTTGTGCTCAAAAAACTGAACTCCAGAGAATGGTACCCATCAAATACACACAGAAGGCAATAGATTAAATCTGAATGTCCCCCCAAATTGCCCATTCTAACCTCAAAAAAATCTCCCCCCACCGCTACAATTTCCAAATCCTACTTTGATCTGTTACGGTTTTTTACGTGTTTGCCGGTTAACTTTGTGCCAATTGCCCTTAAGTTGGGAACAGGCTTTCTCTGTGGCTTGACCGAGTTATTTCCCCATGGATGTAATGTCTGAACAGTTTAGAAAGCAAGCAAGTGCAAATTTGGCAGAGTGCCATTAAAAGTTGTGAACAAGGAAAATTCAATCCTGCTAGTTTCAAGGAAGGGCTGCCTGCTGTTGGGATAAACATGCTTTACAAACAGTGCAAAAACTCTGGTCTGCAGCCTCAAGTGGCCAGGAAGAGTAAATTGTCGTTTCGCATAGTGAAGAAATAATATTACTAAATTCAGTTTGCAACTCCCATGACTGTTCAAAGTGTAATATATAAACAAATCATACAAACCGGATAGTCGCAGACCTGATTTCCGCTTCACAATGAGTTAGTTGCTCACAGCCACTATTAATAGCCTTGTAGTGAAGGCAAGTAACTTAGTACATACACTGGATTACTTTTCAGTGATTCCTGTTATGAAATGTTCCATGAATGAACACTGGGTAAGGTGAAGAGCTATGGCAAGTCATAATGCCTGTATGAACTGGAACATCCAAGAGACATTCTGGCTGACTTCCCAATCTTCCATACCCCTTTAAGTGGGTGACGCAGCTTCAAAAGGAGGAGAATGTCGTAGAGCTATACAGCATAGAAACAGGCCCTTCAGACTATGTCTATACAGCCCAACAAGCACCACACTACCTTAATCCCAGATAAGAGGGAAATGGAGCGTGTGGAATAGAGGAACATTATCACTGTGACCATACACGTGAAATGAGAACACCTGGCAGAGAATGATTTCAATTCTTTGACCTCTGGGTTATGGACCCAGTGCGCTTCCCCTGCACCCACTCTGCGACCCAAAAGCAAATCCAAATGTGGGAACGAGAAGGGAAGTGACCCCAGAAGTGCAAGGCTCCCGTGATATTTGGTCTAGACGACAATCAAAGCTGGTGGTGCAAAGTCAGGAGAACGTGTCATCTCTGGTTTGTCTTGAACTACCCACCTTTTGGTTAACACACTGACCAATTGCACCACAGAGACAGATGCCATTTTCATTGTACTTGACTTCATAATTAACATTTTCATAATACTTGAGTTACATGAAACATTTGCCTCTCAAGGTTCAAGAATTTGGAATCAAACTCTGCTACGCTTGACCTGTGGTCTCTCAAATTGGATTAGATTCTTTAAAATCAACAAAAATTTTAGAGACAGATTAGTTGTCATGGTGGTAAACAGACTACACCTGCCTGGTGAAGCTAGTGGAATGACCATAAAAGAAATTTGTGGTCTTCCTTCCTTTTTTATTGCTGGTGATCTGCTGGTGCCAGATGTAGCAACATCAGTTCACTGGCCCTTGAAAGTCAGGAGTACAATTCAATAATTGGGAGGTGAGGTGAATGTGGTGGCTGGCAGCAAACTGCATTCCTTTTGTAAAGCTGTAAAGGAAAACTGTGTTTGTATTTGAATTCCACGTTTCTAATCAGGGTCACTAGTGACTCACTGATCATCACCAAACACCTGAAGTTACTGACCATGTACAGTGCATGGTACAGCCAGTCATTGATAGATTTCATGAAGACAGCCTCAAAAAAAGAATGTTTATATCAACAACAAGCCTCTTGTCCCTTTTAGAATGTATAAATCTAGGAAGAAGTCAAGGCCACTGTAATTACATCTACGATCAGGCAAGCATTTTTTAAACTTAATCAGCGACATGTCAAATCATGCTTCGGGATGTTCTTGTATAAAGGCATCAGCTGCATCTTGAATGGCTACTGCTAGACTTGGTTCTATTAGAGAAGTCACTTAGTCAACCAGCTCAAACCTATGTTACACCAATGCCTGTGATAGAGTTGCAAAGTGTTTAGTTGCTCTGTAAGCAAATCTTCTGATACCTGTTCTCAGTAAGAATCCAGTCTCAGTGCTCATGTCACAAGAGTTAACAATATAGTAAAATCCAAAGAATGCAGTCACAGAGTTAATAGTCCAGTGAAGACAGTTAAATCAGGGAATAATTGTAAAAATGAAAAATTAAAGGCTCAGTCTGAACAAATAAAGCCTTCATTAACTGATAGTCAAAATTAACAGCATAAATATAGATAAATAAGCATGATTTAATGGCTCTTATAGAGACGTAGCAGTGATCTAGTTAGAAGACTAAATATTTTTTGAAGGTCCAAAATGACAAAGAGAAGAGGAGGAAGTGACCTGGATAATAAGGGATGACTTCAGAAATGTAGAAATGGAAGTTAATGACTTGGCACAGCAGCCATTAGAACAACAATTAGAATTACTTCCTTCCTTATTAAGAATAAAAAGGATGAGGAAATGCTGGTGATTGCTTCTAATAAGGCTTTATAGGTCTCCTATCAGTTGGATAGAGTATAAGTCCAGAAATAAGATGAGCATTTAACAAGGCAATGCGATAACTATGTGGGACTCTAATCTACATGTATACAGAGCAAATTCAAGTCAGCAAATGTAGTTTGGAGGACACATTCATAGAATACATTCAAGAAGGTTTCTGTGAACAATACATTGTGGAGCCAAAGTGAAGACTTTGTTACATCTTAAGATAATCTTAGAGGGTTGTTGGGAAGGTATCCAATCTGTATCTGTATCCTTTCTGTATCCAATCTAGTCTTTCTCAAAATGGCTTTGGAGCTAGATGGTATGGGGCTCACTGGATGGCATGAAATTATATGGCCACACTCTTCCATTGACCTACAAAAATCCTGCCCCTGGTCTGTATGCGTCAAGAGTAAGCTACACCCTATCTCTATAACTGAGTAAACCAATCTGAGCCCAGAAATAGTTAGCAGTTAACCTCAATAATAAATGAAAGTTTAAGTTTATCGTTCCACATTATTGTCCGATTTCCCCATTTCCCCATTTCCCATCATATGCTTATGCAGATCTCAACTTCGAATACTCTCGTTTCTTTCTGAATTATCTTGAGTCTAAATGCACTGATCAACTTCTTTCCTTGCCACACTAGGATTTCACAGCTGTGCACTTCCAATGGATGAATAGTGTTGGTTTTGCATGTGCACAAAAGCTTTTTTAAAAAAAAAAAAAATTCCCAGGCCATGGAAGAACAAGGGAAACTTTCCCACTGTGGCACTCCTGAACTCTCACTCAGTGAAAAGTTATATTTATGTAACAGGCTAAAAGAATGATTTACTCCTATTCCTATGTTTGCACTCAGCCCAATATCATTCTCTAAAGGATGGTTAGCAGTCAGAGGATTACAAAAAATATTAATCTCATTAGTTTCAGCAGGTTTGGTTACTTTTGACCCTGACCTATTGGTTGATTTCTCCATCCACATGTACTCTGTCTGATTTATTGTTTTCAGCCTTTTGCTTTACCATTGCTAGTATGAGCAGTATTTTACTTCTGAGGGTTAGTATTTTCGACCCTTCTCAATGCTGTAAGCTCATGATCGCAGCCACTCTTCTATATAGTTAAAAAAAATCACCATGTCAACATCCAGTTAGAATGGCCGTCATTTTTGTCCCAAAATCATTTAAGGAATGAATCAGCCATTCAGATGCTTACTTGTTTGGCTGTGTTGAGGTAATAAATTATAAAATCCTTAGAGCGTAGAAGCAGGCCATTCAGTCCATCAAGTCTACACCGATCCTCCAGAGAGCATCGCACTCAGAACCACCCCATCTGTAACCCTGCATTTCCCATGTCTAACCCACCTAACCTAACCTGCACATCCCTGGACATGATGGGCAATTTAGCATTGCCAACCCACATAACCTGCACATCTCTGGACTGGAGCACCACAGCACCCAGAGGAAACCGACACAAACACAGGGAGAACGTGCAAACTCAACGCACAGTCGTCCAAGGATGGAATTGAACCCAGGTCCATAGCACAATGCTAACCACTGAGCCACCATGCCGCCCAGTACATTGTGACAGAATGGAATTTGTTCCTCACTCTTTGCCACATTGATCATGGGCCTTTATGTCGCCACTATTACCACAAATATCCCACTAGACTAAGTGGCACATGAATTTTCCCCTCCTTTAGCCAAAAAGAGGTTTTTGGAACATCACTCCAGTGAGGCCATCTAAAAGGCTCTAATCAATTCCTGTAAAAATGCTTCAAATCTTCACCAGTCCATTCAGAATTAACTGGAACAAAGTAGAAAATTTTTACCCCGAGCTACAATTGATGTACAGCCTGCCCAAATAAGCTGCAATCAGGGGCAGAAAGAAAGAAGATATATTTATCCTAGCAACTTGCATCGAGTTCACATCTATATTCTCAGTGAAAGACTGTTTCTGAGCTCATTGAGGCCCCCAATTACAATCTTCCTGCACAACAGAGGTGCAAAGAATGTCTCTCAAACTAAACGACTCGAGCAGCTGATTTATCCACATTCAACCAGCACACATTCCCCGGATAAGTGCTAATAGAAAACATAATGTAAAGCATTTTATACCTCTGAAGCTTTAAAGTACAACTTTTATTCAAGATTGAAACCCTGGACTTATCACATGAGATATATCTTCAAGTGCTTATCCATATATCGAATGACAATGAAGTGCGGTAATTGTTACTTTGCAGGCAGAGCATGTGTTAATGGATCTCCCATGGAACTTGATAATGGCAAGCTGGATAGTACAATGCTTTGCAACAACAGGAACATGATTCTATGCAACACATTATGTACATTCTGCTAATTTTGGAGCCATATTAAAATGTTCCCATCTCTTCACAGCCAGAAAATCTAATTGCTACAGGCAAAAGCAGCCACAGATCATTCAGAACTGTCACTTCTATAAAGGAAAGGGTAATCTCTAGGTCTCAACTTGCCTGTAGTAAGAAAGGAGTAAAAAGTGTTTGTTTTTAAATATACACCTTTACGACAATCTGAGATGTGCCCTAGAGGACAAGATAGTTCTAAAGTTGAAATTCTGGTGAACCAGCAGGTTTCAGTGCATTCCCTATCTCAGTTTTTTTGGAAGATCCATACCACTACACACATCGGGTAAATCAGGCAAGTTCACCAGGCATCCTGTAGACCACATTACAGTCTGACAAGGTTCAATCCAGACCGTGGCCCAGACTCCACATACACAGAGGAGAAATGGAAGGGGCTCTCTCCTGGGCTTGTTGTCATAGGCTCCCTGAGGAGCCTTGCAGAAATAAATGTCGGAGAGAACTAGCCTCTCATTGCAACAGCGGTCAACCGTGTCAATGTGAGTCACTTCACTCAGCCTGAGGCCCAAGTAGCCAGAGGGAACCATGAGGGGGACATGCCACAAAGACGAGATATATGCCAAATGAATACAGAGGACAGGAAGATCAGACTGCCAGCTGGGCTCGGGGAGAAAATGGCCTAAGTCGTAGAGTCAGGGATGTACAGCACGGGAACAGATTCTTCGGTCCATCTTGTCCATGCCAACATGTAAATCTAGTCCCATTTGCCAGCATTTGGCCCATATCCCTCTAAATCCCTCCTAACCACATACCCATCCAGATACCTTTTAAATGTAATTGTTTCGGCCTCCACCACTTTCTCTAGCAGCTCATTCCATACACGCACCACCCTCTGCATGGAAAAGTTGCCCTTCAGGTCCCTTTTATAAATTTCCCCAGTCATATTAAACCTGTGCCCTCTAGTTTTCCACTCTCTGACCCCAGGGAAAAGACCTTGCCTATTTACCCTATCCATGCGCCCCCCCCCCATGATTTTATAAACCTCTATAAAGGTCACCCCTCAGCCTCCAATGGTCCACAGAAAATAGGCCCAGTCTATTCAACCTTGCTCAATAGCTCAAACCATCGAACCCTGCCAACATCCTCGTAAATCTTTTCTGAACCCTTTCTAGTTCCACAAAATTCTTCCGGGGCCGGGGTGGGGACCAGAACTGCACACCATACTCCAATAGTGGCCAAACCAATATCCTGTACAGCCGCAACATGACCTCCCAACTCCTATACTCAATGCACTGACCCATAAAGGCAAGCATCCTAAATGCCTTCTTCACAATTCTATCTCCCTGCAATTCCATCTTCAAGGAACTATGAACCTGCATTCCAAGGTATCTCTTTGTTCAGCAACACTCCCCGAGACCTTACCGTTAAGTGTATAAGTCCTGCCATGATTTGCCTTTCCAAAATGCGGCACCTCATATTTATCTAAATTAAACTCCATTTACGACTCATCAGCCCATCGGCCCATCTGATCAAGATCCCGTTGTTCTCCGAGGTAACCTTCTTCGTTGTCCACTACACCTCCAATTCTGGTGTCATCTGCAAACTCCCACCCTGTCAACTGGAAACCGGAGCGCCTGGAGGAAACCCACACAGACACAGGGAGAATGGGCAAACTCCACGCAGACAGTCGCCCGAGGGTGGAATCGAACCCGGCTCCCTGGTGCTGTGAGGCAGCAGTGCTAACCACTGAGCCACAGTGCCGTCCCTAAAACGGCCTACTCTTGCCCTCAAATCCTATGTCCTTACATATACTAATAGAATAAGAGTATATTATCTCTTCCACTGCTTTCACAATTCACTTGACATATGGATTAAGTAGATTTTAATCAACTTAGTCATCATCAATTGCAAACATTGATCTGCACATCCATTATTTTAACTTAAGGCCATATTACTTTCACCCATTTCTCTTAACCACTCCATCAGCCCATGTAGTTCCCATCCTACATTATAACTAAGGTCAATCACATTCTTTTTTAATCCATTTTTATTTGTCCTTTTATTTGTCATTTTTCCCCCCATTTCATAATATACTTAAAACAAAGGCAGTAAATCTTTTGATAATCACTAATATATTTCTAGTCTTTTCAATCTTGATGTGCTCCTGTTGCACTGACCTTATACATAAGGTTCTCAAATTTATAAAATAAAACCAAAATCTGAAAGCCTTGTTGAACAAATAACTTCGAAACTAAATACTACTAATGAGCTCAAAGTCAAGTCACAGTTTCTTTAATATCATATTAACCATTTTCTTGATTTTCCACCACGGCAAATTAAGTAGCAACTGACCCAAGCTTCTGTATCTCCATCTGTCATTCTTCACAAAATGAAAGGTCATGTCTCCAGGCCTCAAGACCTGGACAACATCCAGGTTCGAGCATGTAACATTTGTGCCTCATAAGTGATGGGCAATGACCATCTCCAACAGGAGAGGCAGTTTAACCTCTATGACTTTACTTTCAATAGAATTAGGATAACTGAGACAAGTCCTTTCCCACCCCTTCAACTTTTGGATATCACCATTGACCAGAAATGTAACTGGGCCAGTCTTGTTAATATGGTGGTTAGAAGGTCAGAGGCTGTAACACAAGTGGCAAGTAATACATCTCCTGTCTGAACAAAGTCTGCCCACCAGATGCAAGTCTTAAGTCAGGAGTATGATGAAATATTCTCTAATTACCTGGACGAGTAATGCTCCAATGCCACTAATGATGATTAACAGTCTTCAAAATTTGCACAGAATTCAGCACCATAAACATTCATTACCATCACCACTGGGGCACTTTGGTGACAGTGTGTCATCTACAAGATAGACTGCAATAACTCATGAAGGTTCCTTCAGTAGTATATTGCAAATCTATGGCATCTACCACCTAGCAGGCTAAATAAGTACATGCAATGGAAACACCACCACTTGTACTTTTCTTCCAAACTACACACCAACTTGACATAAGACTATATTGCCAGTCTTTCACTGTCACTGGGTCAAAATTCTGGAAATTGCTCCCTAATAGCAAAATGAATCCAGCTGCATCGTATGCACTGTAGCAGTTTGACAGTGCATGTCTCCACTTTCTCAAAGGCTATTAGGAACGGGCAATAAGACTTTACCTTTCTAGCAATGCCCACATTCTGAGTGAATTTGTTTTGAAAACTTCCATCAGTGTTTGTCACATATCAAATGATGGGAGCGGGAAAATCCTTCATTCTTATCCAACCACCTGCAACACCCGTGTTTGTTCCTCTCCCAGAGATTAAATGCTCTACTGCACACAGATCAAATATTCATAATGCAAATGCCAGAAAGATTAGGCAGCCTGAGTTGGTAGCCAGTCTGCTTCTGAGCTGGAAGGCACTGGGTTCACATCCTTCTCCAGAACTTGTTGGTCACAGGAGGAACGTTCAACGGATGAAAACTCTGTTGATCAGCCAGCCAATTCCTTTGATCACTCCACACCCTTTTCCAAGGGAGAAAAGAATGTGAAGATCCCTAAAAACAACAAAACTAGCGAGATTCAGAGAGTAAAAGAGAAGGACAATCAATTAAGTTGTAACTATACAATACCTGTAACACAATACAACATCCCAAAATGCATAATAGGAGCATTTTGAAGCACAATTTGACACATTAGACATCAAAGCTGATGACCAAATGCTTTATCAGAGATATATTTTAAAACAGCTCTTAACAAGGAAAGAGAGATGGAGAGGTGAAAGGAGGGAAAGCCAGATCTTAGGAGCTTGGCCCTGAAGTCATAATCACTAATAGTGGAACAATTCTTCAATAAATCAAAAGTAGAGAAATATAGTTTTCTCAGTGGGTTATGGGAGGATTTTTGTAGAGTTGAGGGACAAGGTCACAGAATGATTTGAAAACCAGAAGAATTTTAAAAACAAGGTGTGGTGGAAACTAACATGGTTCAAGGGGTACAGAGGTGATGGGTGAATGGGACTTAGTGAGAGTTAGGAAAGGGGTAGCAGAGTTTGATTACTTCAAGTTTATGGAAGGTAGGATGTGGGAGACTGATCAAGAATATAATAAATCAAGCTAAAACAAAAAGTTAGGGAAGTTATGGATGAGGGTTTTTGCTAATGGGCTACGGCAAGCCCAGAAATGGGCAATGTTGCATACTTGGAAGTAAGTAGTCTCAATCATAGCACAGATGTGGACAAAATCTGACGTCACAGTCAAATGCAATAGCAAGGTTGTTAACAGTCTGTTGAAATACATTCCGTTTGCCTAGGTGAGCACAGCTCCAATACCACTAATGATTACCACTAGGAAATAATCTTCATATTTTGCACAACATCTAGCACCATAAATATTCACTATCTCCACCACTCTTGCATTTTGGCAAAAACGTATCCAGGGTTGGTGACCAGAGTCATTGCAGGGAATTTTAAAAGCTGGAAGATGATGGGAAGAAGGTGACAAATTGAGGGAAAGCAAGGACTCGTAGATCCTTCGGAATAAAATGCATTGGTAGATAGCATGATCAGTCTCCATTCTCCTTTTGTCTTAGGTACTTACCTTTCCATGCATCAATGACAGGTTGGACCCAAGTAGATTTTGGTGATGCAGAGGTGATGTGCTGGCAAGAGAGACTTCTGCACTTGGCATTCTCTCCAAAGTAATCTAACCAGTGGCAGGCAATCTTGCGGCTCCACCTCAATACAGTCAGTTCTGCTATAATGCATGTTCTGGCAACGCGGATTGGCTATAACACAATTTGAAGAGTGGAAAGTGAAGATGTTGAACAGTTGCTCAAGTCCTACTGTGAAGACCTCTCTATAAAGCTGATCTACATCAACGTGTCACTGAGGGGGAGGTGGAAACTGGGGATGAAAAAGCTAAGGTCCAGAATTCAGCACCACAAGAGCTTTCCACTTGTCTTGTCTTCTATCCAGAGGGAAATTGAGAAGCAGTTGCAGCTCTTAGAGGAAAACGATTACAATGCAGAACACAGTAGGATAGTAGTTTGTGGAATGAGATCTTATTTGGCAGCCTATCAACAGCTTTCTCGTGAAAGAAGGGAAAGGGCAAAGCAGCAAAAACTGAATGTCTTTTTTGAGCCAACCCCCAAGAAACAGTCAGAAGACAATGAACCACAGCCATCCACTTCTGGGTTAACTATCTTCCACCCTAACCCTGCAACCGTAACTGCATCTGAAGGTGATGACGATGACGACGACGATCCTCAGCCCCTGCATTAACAATAGAGCAACCTCAAGACCTCCTCCCTCATCAATTCATCTTGACGTTTTTTCCCCAAGGGATGGTGTTAAATTTACTTTTATTTCATTATTAGATAATAAAACATTTATTCAAACCGTGTTATCCTTTGTCAGACTTTTGAGTGATTTGAGCAATTTTGAGTGATTTTTTTGGATGGTCAGCCCCTAGCCCCACTTTTCCCGTAGGCCCTGTTACTTCTGCAGTGTGATTTTCTATAGCACTATGTTGCACAGAAACACAACTAACGCGTTATAGCAGAACTGACTGCACATGATGTCACCCAGTGGTAAATCACTGATACTTGCATTACTGTAAATATAGCAACAGTTGAGGAGGGTGGGAAATGTTCATGTTTCCAATAATGAGGGAGCAAGACAATTTCTGAGCTGAACTGAAAATCATAACAACGTACGCAATCAAGAAAACAGCAACTTCGTGCAAGAGACGGACAGCTGTGTCAGGAGTAGACCAAGCGCACAAGATATTTCTTGAATTGAATAATCAAACTTTCATTAACTGCTGAAGCATTAGGAGTGACTAAATTTGACATGAAGGACAACAGGATAGTAATCTGAATAATCATGGTTTGTAATAATAACGCTCATATTTACATAATGCTTTTTCAGATCAGAATTTATCAAAAGACTTCAAAGCAAGACTCTCTCTTTGATACACGGGTAACTGTTGTCATTCAGGCAAATGTGCCATCAAAATACCACAAACAACAATGACCCGAATATCAGGTAACAGAATACCAAAGATGCCTTTCCAATATTCCAGGGAAATTTCTCTTATTGTGGAGATCTTTAACACATATAAAAGCAGGCAAATGGAAATATGATTTAACATTTCAGTCCAGTTTTGCATTACTTTTGACAGCACAACATTCCACATTATATTAGCCTAAAATGGCCACGCTGAACAATGTATTCCATGCTTCTGCAGCACGATTGGCCTGTTCAGTGTATTCTAGCATAAAGCATTGAATAAATCCTTCAAAGCTTGCCCGAGCTTGGGCTAGTGTCGCTCTTTTCAACAATATTCAATACATTTTACATAAACCATCCTTTGTTTTTAAATGAATTTCTGACAACAATGTTCATCGAGTGAAATGGATGCCATTCATGAGTTAACTCATGGGGAGTTGGCCGGACAGGAAAAGAGGCATAAAATCTGAGCAGGAAAGCTGACGTTTCGGGTCTGGACTCTTCTTCAGAAACGGTGGAGGGGAAGGGGGTTATGAAATAAATAGGGAGAGAGGGGGAGGCGGATGGAAGATGGATAAAGGAGGAGATAGGTGGAGAGGAGACAGACAGGTCAAGGAGGCGGGGATGGAACAGTAAAGGTGAGTGTAGGTGGGGAGTTAGGGATGAGGTAGGTCAGTCCAGGGAGGACGGACAGGTCAAGGCGGTGGGATGAGGTTAGTACGTAGGAGATGGGGGTGGGGCTTGAGGTGGGAGGAGTGGATAGGTCGGAGGAAGGACAGATTAGGGAGGCGGGGATGAGCTGGGCTGGTTTTGGGTTGCGGTAGGGGGAGGGGAGATTTTGAAGCTTGTGAAGTTCACATTGATACCATTGGGCTGCAGGGTTCCAAGCAAAATATGAGGTGCTGTTCCTGCAACCCACGGGTGGCATCGTTGTCGCACTGCAGGAGGCCCAGGATGGACATGTCGTCCAAGGAGTGGGAGGGGGAGTTGAAATGGTTTGCGACTGGGAGGTGCAGTCGTTTGTCACGAACTAAGCGTAGGTGTTCCGCAAAGCGGTCCCCAAGCCTCCGCTTGGTTTCCCTGATGTAGAGGAGGCCACAACAGGAACAGCGGATACAGTATACCACATTAGCAGATGTGCAGGTGAACATCTGCTTGATGGGGAAAGTCTTCTTGGGGCCTGAGATGGCGGTGAGGGAGGTGTGGGGACAGGTGTAGCACTTCCTGCGGTTGCAGGGAAAAGTGCCCGGTGTGGTGGGGCTGGAGGGGAGTGTGGAGCGGACAAGGGAGTCAGGGAGAGAGTGGTCCCTCTGGAAGGCAGATGAGGGTGGGGAGGGAAAAACGTCTTTGGTAGTGGGGTCAGATTGCAAATGGCGGAAGTGTCGGAGGATGATGCATTGGATCCGGAGGTTGGTGG
>NC_063347.1:50037426-50068937 GCF_021869965.1 Rhincodon typus | reverse complement strand
CCGGTGACCTTTCCTCAGAACAGGAAGGTTCTGGGAAAGGGTCACCGGACCCGAAACGTTAACTCGGTTTTTTCCTCCACAGATGCTGCCAGACCTGCTGAGCTTTTCCAGCAACTTTGTTCTTGTCACTCAAGTTTGTTGTCAGGCCGAACTCAAAACAGATCATCCTTTAATCATCCATTTAGCATTTAGTATTGAGCCCATCAAATACCCTAGGCCTATTTCATATTATCCTTAATATCCTTAACTAACTAACAATATTTCCTTATCATTACTTGTTGTACTTTGCAGTTGTCAGCATTCATTTTCATTTATTATTTATCTGCCCACTTATACACCATGTCTTTCTAATTTACAAGCTACTTCCTCAGATGGAAATATTTACTTACATGCTGATGAATTAGATGAGGAGTGCATATAGCCCCATGACTGACCTGACTGTGACCTCAAATCTGCATTCCTGCCCATCCATAATAACCTTCCATCTCCTTGCTTAACCCAGATCTAGCTACCTCCGCCTTAAAAATATTCAAGGAGACTATTTCCACCACCTTTTCAGGAAAGGAAGTTCCAAAGACACTCAACCCTCAGATTTTCTTTGCCTTATCTTAAATGGGCAATCCCTGATTTTTAAAGTGGTCTCCAGTTTTAGATCCTCTCATAGACGCAACATCCTCTCCACATCTATCCTTTCAGGACCTCCATAGCTCGTGACTCTGAATGAAACAAATTATTCAATACTATAAACGTGGGATCTTTCTGGGATGGGATCTAAAGCCACACAAGCTCAATGCATTCGTGCGTCTGTTTTCATCAGGCTGGTTAAGTTTTAACAAAGATAAAAGTTCCAACCCACTAAGGCACGTGACACTTGCACTCAAATAATAGCAAAGTGCTCTAGATGCTGAAGATGGGAACAAAAAACAAAGTGCTGGAAAAACCCAGCAGGTCCGACAGCATCTGTGGAGAGAGAAAGTTATTGTTCAAGTCTGATATGACTCTTCTTCATAACTGTATCAAAAGAAGCATCATATCAAACTTGAAATATTAAATTTTGTTTCTGTCTCCAAATAGTACATGTGGATTTCATAGAATCATTGAATCCCATCGCCCCATTGGGTCCAAGCAGAGTCTCCGAAGAGTATCCCAAAATCACCTCTACCCTATCCCCGTAACTTTGCATTTCCCATGGCTAACCCATCTAAGTGTGCACACATATTGACACTATGGGCAATTTAGCATGGCCAATTCATGTAACCTGCACGTCTTTGGACTGTGGGAGGAAAATGGAGCACTCTCAGGAAACCCACGCAGACACCACGGGGAGAATGTACAGACACCACACAGACAGTTGCCCGATGGTGGAATCAAAGCCGGATCCCTGGCACTCTGAGGCAGTAGTGGTAACCAATGAGCCACCTTACCAACCCAAATTTGGTTTCATTACTTAGCTCCTGCGTGGTCTACAACTGTAGCCACTGTTCCAATGAGTCTGAATTAATGATGAATCTGAGGGTAGGACTCATACACACCAAGATGGAAATAGGCAAGGGCTGCTGAAGGAAGTCAGTATTTTCAGGAAGACACCCTACGTTACATATCTTGATTTATATGGAGCACTTAGTTGATTATAACAGCCTTTTTGGAGGGGTGGAGGGTGTGCCGGGGGGAAATATTGTAAACTAATTTTTGGACATCCTAGTTCTATCATATATTGATAACTACGGTTAGAAAGTTTGGCAAGTGCAAGCAAATTAAGTATCTCTACTAGTAAGTGACTGTGTGGCTTGCAATGTCATAATTCATTTATAAACCTGTATTAAGATCTCATGTCACGATTTAAGAAATCAACAGCTCTTTCAATCCCTTATATAAATGCAAATTGGTGTTGGTAAAAATATTATTTCACATCCATGCCATTCATTCTTAATTAGTTTTCATAAGCAGATCCATGGGAGCAGTCTTATATTTTCAGAAACTGTTTTGTTTACTATCAAATCTCAAAAGCACCTTGTCCTAAGTTGTATGAATCAGACTATAAAGATTTATGGTCTCATCATTTTACAATGGGTACAAGAGCATTATATTGATCAGAGGACCTACTTATTAATGATGTGCATACTGCAAGTTAACATTTATTGAAAAGCCAGTAGGTGCCAAGGTCCAGTGCAGAATGCTATAAAGGTTATAACAATAAAATAAGATAAATGAAAAAGTAATGATTTGCCACAGCAAGTTTGTGCATTAAATGCTGAGCATCACATGTAAATAAATACAGGCAAACAGTTCTACAAATTAAGAACTGAAGACAATAAGAATATAATCAATTTGTTTTTAAATACATTCATGAGATGTGGGCAACACTAGCTAGGCTAGCAGTTATACCCTATCTTTAATTGCTCAGAGAGCAGTTAAAAGTGAGGCATATTGCTGTGGGTCTAGCATCAACCACTGACTCAAGCATTTACAACATGAAAGGAGGCCATTCAACCTACCTTATCCATCTGAGTCAACAAAAACGACACTAATCCCATTTTCTAGCTTTTGGGCCATCGCCCTAGATGCGATGGCAACGAAAGTGACTATCTGAATAGATATTCATTGTTCGGAGAGTTTCTGATTCAACCATGCTTTCAGGCAGTGAGTTCAAGACTCCCATCACCCTCAGTGTAAATAATTCTCCTCTAATCTTAGTCTTCAAATTTACCTTCAGTCTCTATCCCCTGGTTACTGACCAATCCACTAATGGGAAAAAGTGCCTAGCTTTCCACCCTACATACACACACCTCAATCAGGTCCCCTCTCAATCTTTGCTGCTCCAAACTTTCCTTATTAGTTCAGAGACAACAATAGAAATTGCTGGAATAGGTCAGCAGGTCTGGTAGCATCCGTGGAGAGAAATCACAGTCAATGTTTCAGATCATGTGACCCTTCTTCAGAACAGAAATTAGAGTCCTAATTCCAGATATTTATTGTATTCAAATTTCACCATCTGCCATGGCAGGATTCGCACCCAGGTCCCCAGAACTTTGCCTTGATCTCTGGCTTAATAGTCTAGCAATAATGCCAAAAAGACCATCATCTATCAGACAGAGTTAAGATTTTGGAGATGAAGGGTAAAGGAAGTTCAGAAAAGCACTGTCCATCCAGGACAGATAGTGTCCTGGCCAACACCCACTTCCCTGGCCAAAATCAGCAAAGCAGATAACTCACCATTTATTTGATTAGATGACACAAGAGATGGCTGGGTGCAAGATGGCTGTCTTTTTTTTTTTAAAAAGCACATAAACAACAGTAACTACATTCAAATCACTTCATTACAGCTTCAAAGCTGTGAAGCCTGTTGGGTCATAATTTCAACTCTAACCACCCCAGATATTCCACTTATGTTTCAGTGTATACATTGACCTTTGAAGCCTTAATAAATCTTTCAGAAAAAGGAGATGGGGGGCGGTGAAATTATATGATGAGTATAAAAGTGAACCATGGCATGGTGTAGGGGGTTGACATTTGAAACGTCAATGCATAGACTGGTCATGTCTTCAACTCCCACACAACTTTGTAACATAGTCTGTAATCACCCATTTGATCAGTTGTGGCCAGTTGAAAAGGTACCCGATAAGGAAAACATACGTGTGAAGGGTGAAAACCAATGCTTTCTTGCCTTCTCCTAATCACACGGCAGCATGCTGTTTTGTTAAAATGGGAAGGGAGGGGTCTATTTACATGCTGGGTATACACAAATCATGATTTTGGGCTCAGGAAAAATGTTAGGTCCACTTATACATCAAGTTGATTTTTGGTTTACATGCCTAAATAATACCCAATGAAAACAGGATTTATTCTACTTTTGCCTAGTTGACTAGAGTTACAGTGGAGTTTAACCTCTTATTTCAGTGGTCATCAATACAGCAATGAAAAATTAGGCAGCATCAATGTAAATGAGAATTAGGCACATGTAATTTGAGAATTTTTTTTTGCTAGTTGTACTTTCTTCATGGCAATTTTGATCCCATGGCTGACAAAGCAAACAATTATCACAACAGTCGTAGTGTAGCTAATTAAAACATTGCAATATCAATATATTTCGAAATTAGTTAAGAAAAACTACAGGAAGTAATGGTTCTGGAGAAATCATGGAGTATAGTGAATCCTTTCTTCATCAACCAACTTCAAATCAATTGGTTGTGCATTAATAATCTAAGCATAACCAGATTTTCACCCTGTGTAATTAACAATAGACCCCTTATACATCCAGCCTAACAAAAGCTAAATGAGAAATAATCATGTTACTGCTCTCAGGTGCAGAGTGCAATATGTAACTGTGGAAAACGCATAATTGTGAAAACAAATGTACGCTAGAAACCCAAGAGTGTTGGTTGATGCAACATGCAATTTCACCTAAATTTGAGAACCAAAAATCATGTCCTTGCATCTACTTTTTTCAGGAGCATGGCATTAACACTTCAGGGGTGTCCGAAAAGCATCACTTAAGAATGTTCTTGCTGACTTCCAGGATCCCTGGTTTGTGACAGACTAAAAAACCAAAGGTTTATTCAAGAAAGCAGCAAATACACTGAAAAGGCTTTGTTGGAGACAATGCTGAAGCATCACAGAGAGCGTGCAAATCTACAAAACAGCTTACTGACTGAACTTTCAAGCACCACCAGCCCTAAATTTGGCAGAGTCTGGAGACTGCAAACTGCACTTAAATCAGCCATCTCAGTAACTATCGAGTCAGAATAAATTAATACATTCTTAAACCCAATGGGTTTCCCACAAGAAGGAATGGAGCATAATGCAACACAGCAACGTGCAATTGTTAGTGTGCTGCACACTTACACACTATATTACATCTATGCAGTTGCCCATTACAGAAGTAATGGTTGGCTAATGTGGTGCCACTATTCAAGACAGATGGTCAGGAAAAGCCAGGGAACTATAGGCCAGTGAGCCTGACATCGGCGGTGGACAAGTTGTTGGAGGGGATTCTGAGAGATAAAATTTACATTAATTTCGAAAGACAAGGACAGACGAGGGAGAATCAACATGGCTTTGTGTGAGGGAAAAAGTGTCTCACTAACTTGATTGAGTTTTTTGAAGAAGTAATGAAAAAGAGTGAAGGCAGAGTGGTGGATGTAATCTACATTGGATTGCAATAAGGCATTCAACAAGGTTCCTCATGACAGACTGGTTATCAAGGTTAGATCACATGGAATACAGGGAAAACTAGCTATTTGGATACAGAACTGGCTCAAAAGGTAGGAGACAGAGGGTGGTGGTAGAGGATTGGTTTTCAAACTGGAGGCCTATGACCAGTGTTGTGCCACAAGAATTGGTGCTGGGTCCCCTGCTTTTTCTCATTTATACAACTTATTTTGATGTGAATGTAGGAGGTAGAATCACAAGGCTTACAGATGACACCAAAATTGAAGATGCAGTGGACAGCAAAGAAGGTTACCTCAGAGTACAATGGGATCTTGATCAGATGGGCCAAGGAGCCGAGGAGTAGCAGGTGGCGTTGAATTTAGATAAATGCGAGGTGCTGCAGTTTGGAAAGGCAAATCACGGCAGGATTTATACACATAATGGTAAGGTCCTGGGGAAGTGTTGCTGAACAAAAGACACCTTGGAACACAAGTAAATAGTTCCTTGAAAGTGGAGTTGCAGGTAGAGAGGATAGTGAAGGCAGCATTTGGTATGCTTACCTTTATTGGTCAGTGCATTAAGTTGGGAGGTCTTGTTGCGGCTCTAGCGGACATTGGTTAGGCCACTTTTGGAATACTCCCTGCTATAGGAAGAATGTTGTGAAATTTGAATGGGTTCAGAAAAGATTTACGAGGATGTTGCCAGGACTGGCATGTTTGAGCTACAGGAAGAAGTGGAATAGGCTGGGGCTATTTTCCCGGGCGTGTTGAAGGTCAAGGGATGACCTTATAGAGGTTTATAAAATCATGAGGGGCATGGATAGGGTGAATAGACAAGGTCTTTTCCCCAGGTTGGGGGGAGTTGAAAACTAGAGGGCATAGGTTTAACATGAGTGGGAAATGATTTAAAAGTGACCTAAGGGGCAACTTTTTCACACAGAAGGCAGTGCGTGTATGGAATGAGCTGCCATAGAAAGTAGTGGAGGCTGGAACAAAAGGCATCTGGATGAGTATATGAATAGGGAGGGTTTAGAGGGATATAGGTTGAATGCTGACAAATGGACTAGATTAATTTAGGTTATCTGGTCAACATGGACAAGTTGGGCCAAAGGGTCTGTTTCCGAGCTGTATACCTCTATAACTCTAAGTCAGTGATACACTGCAATACACATTTCCACACTTGCATTTTAATTTTCACAGAAAATAGCTGTCAACTGGAAAATCACAAAATGCATTGGGTAGCAGAGCCTAGGAGATCTTGTGGTACAGTGGTAGCACCTCTGCCTTTAAGCCTGAAGTTCCAAATTGAAGTCCCTCTCCAGAACATGATCACCAAGAAAGCTGTATTCAGGTTGACTATCAATTTGTAAATCCTATAGTAGGCAGTAAGAGCTAGCGAGATCGCTGGTCAGTCTTGCAATGGACAGAAATTGGAGCTTGGTCTGCCCACATCTCCAGTCTACCACATACATGCAAAAATGTATGTTGCCACTGATTCTCTAGCAAACCTACTGGCTGGATAGCCACAGATTAGTAACTTCAGCACAGAACATTATCCCTGATCCAGGGTGGATTCAGACCTGTTTACTTGTTCTCCCCATGGTTGGTGTTGTTGGGCTGCAGGTCAGACTTGTTTTCAAGCAGAGAACTTGAAGAACACCAAGTGCAATAAACTATGGAGCACACCGCGCAAGCAGGGAAAGTGTGAAATGAATGCATTGCATGACTCAATACCTTATAGTGTTCTGTTAAGACTGCAAAAAAAAGCTATTTCAATTTGTATACTGTGCCAAACAATAATTCCTTCTCCTCCTATCAAATGTTAGCTATACCCTGAAATAGTAAAGGAGATGGAGTTAAAGACTTGGTGGGCCGAATACATTCTTTTCCCGTTCCTACAAAAACTCCCAGGTGTTTAAAGGTGAAGCAGATTCTGTCAAGTTTCTTTTAATTATTTAATATGGCCTAATTAGCTGAACACATACAACTCTCCTGTTTTTGTTGATTTATTTGTTGGATTGGACATTGCCCATCCTTAATTGCTCTGGAGAAACTGGTCATGAGCACTGTCTTGAACTACTAGGGAGCGCTTTCAGAGCTGTCAGGGAGTTCCAGGATTTTGATATGTCAGAAGTGAAGGAAGAGCGACATTGTTCCAAGTCAGGATGTTACATGGCTTGGAGGGAAATTGTAGGTGGTGGTACTTACATACACTCCCTTGCCCATCTAAGTGGTAGAGGTCATGGGTTTGGAAGATGCTACTGAAGCAAAAGTAGTTGCTTCAATCAAATTTTGCTGATAGTGCACAATGGTGCCACTGTGCATCAGTGGTGGAGGGAGTGACTGTCCTGATGATGCAAGGTATAACCTATTGAATTTAATGTCAATGCAACAGTCTAACAAACCCAAATAGAATGAAGCAGCAACAAAACCTCCAACAAGCATGTCCCATGCCAGCCTGGGTTTCCGAAGAGAACACATTCTGTGTACCTTATCTTTGAGGGACATTGCTCATTTCCCAAGAAATCCAGCAAGGCATTTGTGTGAACACGGCAGGCTAGGCAGTGTCAGAGGAGCAGGAAAGCTGATGTTTTGGGTCTGGACCTTTCTCCAGCATCGGCAGTTCCGACTATCTCTGAAGGCATTTGTGTGTGACTAGGGGACTATTACTGTAAACTGCCTATTAAAACTTAAACATTAACCTAAGTATTTTCCATATCATGGACAGATGTGTACTCCAGTAGAACTTTGCAAACCAAGCAACTTCATTTTATTCAAAATTAATCAAAGAATAACTTGTACAGTGAATTTTAACCGCTCCTGATTCATCTCATAACACACAGAGTAGTATTTAATTCAGTCACAGATCTGTTCTGACATTCAATTAGGTCATAGTTGATCAATATGTCTCAATTGTATTTGCCAATCTTTGTTCCATATACCCTGTTACCTTAATAAGTACCTGTCAATATCAATCCTGTGATGATCTATGTGTTTTGGGAAAAGCCTGTGCGTTCTTATCATATAATTTCCCCTTTAAAACAAAGGGTAAACTATGGAGTACTTTGAAAGAAGTTCATTGGCTTCCTCTGTAATATCATTAGGTCCCAGTAAAACACCCACGTCACCAAGGACAAATGGAAAAATAATTGCAGTGGGATTGGGTTAGCATGTTTTCTGCTTGGCAATTCAGAATGCCGAGAATTTAGGGCTCTTATGGTGCAGTAGTAGTGTGCAGCACACTAACAATTGCACATTGCTGCATTGCATTATGCTCCATTCCTCCTCATGGGAAACCCATGGGTTTCAGAATGTATTAATTTATTTTGACTCAGGTACGGAGGTGGCTGATTAAGTGCAGTTTGCAATCTCCAGGCTCAGCCACATTTCGAGCTGGTGGTGCTTGAAAATTGGGTCAATAAGTTCTTTTGTAGGTTTGTGCACTCTCTGTGATTCCTAGGAGACTTAGGTTCATGATCCACCTGCTCCAGAGGTGTGCAATAACATGGTGATTCAGAAATATCTATAAGTTGATCCCTTTATAATGGAAGGATCTTTCTTAAAAGTGCACAGGGAATTTGGGAAGGATTGTTGTAGCGCAGTGAATGTCTCTACCTGTGAGCCATAAGACTCAGATTCAAGTCCCACCTGCTCCAGAGGGGTGCCGTAACATCTCTGAATGGGTTAATTAGAAAATATCTACATAGATAATTTGAGGAAATAACAAACAATTAAGGTTCTATGAATCAAAAAGCAATAAACCAGTGTTTAATCAAGTCCTTGAGAACTGAGCAGAATTGTGCCACTGTACATGGTATCTGGATCGAAAGAGGAGAAAGTGAAGACATGAAGGTCAAGGGTTGGGAGCTGAACAAAACCCATTAACTCTGGCAATGCAGATACTATAGCAATCATCCTTAAAGGCACTGAAGGAGGGAATCTCTGCAGCCTCTGCAATCAGGATTGTTGTGAACCAAGAGGGACTCACAGGCACGCACATTGTTAGCAGCAATCATGCTTGAGCTCTTCAGATGAGAATGGTAACTGGGTATCAAGGGCCAAAGCAATTGAATGGGAAATCAAAGACCCCGTATAGCAGAAGCTAAGTTGGAAAGGTAGTGAAATTGCACATGGTCCCACATTTCTGCCAAAAGTAAAGAGCATGCTTGTAACTACGTGAAGCATATATTTATCAATTAAAGTAAAAATTGTTTGAAATAGCCTGTATCAATTAATGCTTCAACTATGTTCATTTCAATTGGCTTGTTACAATAAAAGTTTTTTTTTAATTTTTAAACATTAAATTGCATCCTTCAGTTTTCTTTCCACTGACATTTAGGAGTGCTATTTTTTGCAAAAATAGTTATTCCTCTGATAATTGTAACAATCCTGATCATAATTAACCTAAGATCCAGAGTCTTTTAGGGATGAGAATTCCACATTTCCACTCCTCTGAAAGGATGTTTTTTCCTGATTCACTCCTGTTGGCTTTTAAGGATTATTTCACAGAATCCTGAAGTAGACTGTGCATCAAAAAACACCATTGCTGAAAACCTCCAGTTGTCCCTCTGATTTTCCATCACAACTCTGCTATGACACTAGTAGAACCTGAGAAAGGTTTTGGAAATTTTCCAAAATTGCAAATTAGACCACTTTCTAAAGGTTTCATCAGTCTTTCAGCTCAACAGCCTTCAAGGAAAGGGGCATGAATGGATCAGTCAAAAATCATGAGAATGGTATAGCACAGAGGGAGGCCATTCAGTCTATCAAATCTATGTTGATACTTTGAGAAAAGGTGTCTAATCCATTGTCAACTTTTCTTCCCAAAGCCTTGCAAATCTTTCTTTTTCAAACATTTATCCTATGCTCTTTGAAAGTTACAACTGAATCTACTTCCACCATTCCACTCAAACAGCAAAATACTGCATTAAGAAAAGTCTATCTTCCCCAGAGATAGTAAGAACTGCCAATGCTGGAGTCAGAGATAACATGGTGTGGAGCTGGAGGAACACAGCAGGCCAGGCAGCAGAGGAGCAGGAAAGCTCCCGGGTCGGGACACTTCTTCAGAAATGATCTATCTTCCCCAAGACTCTCTTTGACAATTGTCATGAACTTGTCTCTTCTGATCACTGACACTCCTACCAGTACAAAGTTTCTCCTTACTTACTCGATCAAAACTGTTCCCAATTATGAACAACTTGATTAAATTTTCTTATAAGCTTCTCTGCTTTAAGAATTAATAATCCTAACTTTCCTGGACTATTAATTGTTGTCCCTGATCCCTGGTATCATCATAGTATGCTTGCAACCAGGATTTCATCTGTCCTTTTAGGTGGATATTAAGATCAATAGCTCAAAAGGAAAGACGACACCTTCTGGTATCATAGCTAACAATTTGAACCAATATCTGTACATCAAGTTCGCTGGTAATTTATCACCTTGCTATTTGTTAAGCTAGTATGCATGAACTGAACTTCAAAAAGGTTTCAGTGGCAGTAAAATGCTTTGGGATGTCTAAAAGATCATAAAAATATTATGCTAAATGATTTTGTTTTGAGGAATCTCATGTTGCTGAGCATATAATTGGACCTTTTGTTCTTCTCCAAGGAGTTACTTGAATCCTCATTGAAAAGGGATATGTCTCAGCAAATATTCAAAAATGGCAGGTTTTCACAGAATACTGGAAAATAATGCTGAAAATCAATATATTCTTCAGTTAAAATAGGAACACCAACTGCATTAGTAATAGATAGCAAATCATTTGCCTGCAAGCAAAATATTCTTTTATCACAATTTATTTGCCAAAAGGTTATAACATATGTATTTAAAATTCTACATTTAGCTCACTAAGTCAAAACAACATAGATGGCTTCAAATTAATTTATTATGGGGAATATTTTAACATTGAGATTGAGAAGCCGCCATATAAGCTCATTTTCCTGTTATTTCCTCTTCTCTAGGCTACATAGACAATAGCATACGGTTATACAACTCTTTTTCATGTATTAAAATGTCTCTCGGAGCTTCGCAGTAGCATTTTTAATCATATATGACACTAAGCTGGAAAAGAAATTAAAGCAGACAACCAGTGGCTTACTATAGATGAGCATCTCAAAAAAGAGGACAGCGGGGAAGGGAGGTTCAAGGAAGAAATTCCTGGTAGCTAGTGGCAGGGTCACCAATGGTGATGCAGTTAATCTCAGGGTTGCTCAACAAACCCTCAGATGCAGGTCATCAGAAGGCTACCAGGAACAGCAATTAACTCAGTGTCTGAGCAACAGTGTTAACGGTAGAAACAGAAACAATGGCTCATATGTAGTTTATTTTATTTGTGGGATGTGGGCATCACTGGCTGGCCAGCATTTATTGCCCGTCCTTAATTGCCCTTGGGAAGGTGGGGGTGAGCTGGCTTCTTGGACTTCTGCATTCCTCCTGCTGTGGGTTGACCCACAATGCCATTAGGGAGGGAATTCCAGGATTTTGACCCAGCGACAGTGAAAGAACGGCCATATATTTCCAAGTCAGGATGGTAAGTGGCTTCGAGAAGAACTTGGAGGTGGTGGTGTTCCCATATGTCTGTTGCCCTTGTCCTTCTAAAAGAAAAAGTGGTCATGGGTTTGGAAGGCATTGTCTGAGGATCTTTGGTGAACTTCTGCAATGCACCTACTATATAGCATACACTGCCATTACTGACCATCAATGGAGGGAGTGGATGTTTGCGGATGTAGTGCCAATAAAGCAGGTTGCTTTGTCCTGGATGGAGTCAAGCTTCTTCAGTGTTGATGGAGCTGCACTCATCTGGGCAAGTTGGGAGTATTCCATCACCCTCCAAACGTATGCCTTGTAGATGGTGGACAAGTTTTGGGGAGTCAGGAGGTGAGTTACTCTGCGCAGTATTCCTAGCCACTGACTTACTCTTGTAGCCACTGTGTTTATATGGCGAGTCCAGTTCAGTTTCTGGTCAACGATAACGCCCAGGATGTTGATAGTGAGGGATTCAGTGATGGCAACACCATTGAATATCAAGGGGTGGTGGTTAGAGTGTCTTATTGGTGATGGTCATAGCCTGGCATTTGTATAGCATGAGTGTTACTTGCCATTTGTCAACCCAAGCCTGAATATTGTCCAGATATTGTTGCATTTGAACATGGACTGGTTCAGTATCGGAGGAGTCATGAATGGTGCTGAACATTGTGCAAAAATCAGAGAACATCCCCAATTCTGACTTTATGATAGATCGGAGGTCATTGATGAAGCAGCTGAAGATGGTTGGGCCTGGGACACTACCCGGAGGAACTCCTGCAGAGACATCCTCAAGCTGAGATGACTGACCTCCAACAATGACGACCATCTTCCTATGTGTCAGATATGACTCCAACCACTGGAGAGTTTGCCCCAGATACCCATTGGTTCCAGTTTTGCTAGGACTGCTTGATGCCACATTCAGTCGAACGCAGCCTTAATGTCAAGGGCTGTCACTGTTCCCTCACCTCTGAAATTCAGCTCTTTTGTCCATGTTTAAACCAAGGCTGCGATGAGATCAGGAGCTGAGTGGCTCTGGCGGAACCCAAACTGGACGTCACTGAGCAGGTTATTTCTGAGCAGGTGCTGCTTGATAGCACTGTTGATGGCACCTTCCATCACTTTACTGATGTGGTGCTAATTGACAGGGTTGGATTTTTCCTGCTTTTTATGTACAGGACGTAGCTGGGCAATTTTACACATTGTCAAGTAGATGCCAGTATGGTAAATATACTAAAACAGCTTGGCTAGGGGAGGGGAAGTTCTGGAGCATAAGCCTTCAGTAGTAATCTCGTCAGGGCCCAAAGTCTTTGCAGTTTCCGCTACCTTCAATTGTTCCTTAATATACTATGGAGTGAATCAAATTGGCTGAAAACTGGCATCTGCAACGCCGAGGATCAATGGAGAAATTTTTAGCAGTCTGATAATTTAGAGACCAAGGGATTGGGAAGAGCAGCTGTGCTGAGGTAGAGCTGGGTGTCAACAGCATTAATGTGGAAACTGACACTGTTTGAGAAGTTGCCAAGGGGCAGCATATCGTTGAGAAATAGCAAAGTGCCAAGGATTGATCCTTGTAACCAGGAGAGAGTAGAGTGATGAGGCAGAAAGAGAACCCATTGCTACAGCTCAGTAGATAAGAATGGAGGCAAATAGCTACAATCTTACCCAACTGGAAAAGTGTAGAGGTGAAGAGAATGTTGTAGGTAACCTTTTCAGGTGAATGAGTGGAAAGGAAAGAAGCAGAGACAACTAATTAGACACACTTGATCTTGATGATAAAGACATTGAATTTTTTGTCATTGGTTTTTGGAGGGGAAGGTGAAGGAGAAGGGTATTTAAAAAGGCAGTTTTTCAGTATGAAAAGAAGCCACAGGTTAATTTTTTTTACTGCAGCACGATCCTGACAATGAGATGTTTTGGCAGATGAAAACTCAGTACACTGTTATTCCCATCTAGTTTTACAATTAGCAATATTACTGTTGTCTAGCATTGGCCTTACAGAGAGAAATCATTTTAACAACAGCTTGGTTCAACTATACATCTCTGAAGGACATCTCCAAATCATGATTAAATGTAAAGACTAATTGCAAGTGTTTATGTTGAACTAGAAGAAAGTTACAACTGTCAAAAAAAAAAATCAATAATGAAACAACTCAATTTTGAATATTGGATCAATGATTGGGTAACAAGATAGCTCAGAAAAAGATTGACTTTGGTTGCATTCTGAAGTACAAAACTGTCCAAAGCACAAAATATATTTGTCAAACATGACATCTCTCTAAAAGCTCTTGATACAGAATTCATCCAAATTGGCAACAGAAGTGAATACAGTGGTGTCCAAAAAGCCAGTGTCTGGTTACCTTTTAACAAAAGTGGACAGATAATTTATCCATTTACCTCAAGGAATGGAAAATACTACGAGGCTCAGCGTGAACATTTAAAAGTTTCACCCTGTGATGCAATTTGTCAAATAGACAATAATGAGCCATGACTGGCACCAAGCTGGAAGTGAAAATGAATGAGAGATTGAGCATTTTATAATGTTACTTAAATTGGAGCATACTGGCTCCAGATCAAACATATATTGATTTAGCTAAATGAGATAGGAAATCAGCTTAGTTGTAAGTACAAGAGATGCATAATGGAAGAGATTCCACTTTGTCTTTGCACAGAAGCAGAATACACCATAAAGAACTTTTCCTTCCTGAGCCTTTGTTGGCTGGCTATTAAAAGAAGTTAATTGGGATATGTATCATCTTCCACCTATGCACTTTCTGATCCCAACTTAGTGTCCTCTGCAACATTAACATATTAAATATTAATCAGGTACAAACATTACTGAAACTGTTATGAAATATAATCTGTACTGAAAAAATTCTATTGAAATTTTTTTTTCTGTTCTGTTGCCTTGGACCACTACTGTAATCTATTCCTGCATATTTAAAAACATGGAAAGACTAAGCAGCAAAAACCACAGTACAAAAGCCCAAGGCCCTAAAACAATGAGGTCGTAGACTTGCTCGCCGAGCCGCTGTGTTTGATTGCAGACGTTTTGTCACCCTGCTAGGTAACATCGTCAGTGCGCCTCCAGTGAAGTGTTAGTGTTCTGTCCCGTTTGTTATTCATGTGCGTCGGTTTGCTAGGGTGGTTGGCACCACTTCCGGTTTGGTTTTTCAGTGGTTTGTATATCGGGTCCAGTTCAATGTGTTTGTTGATGGAGGTCTGGTTGGAATGCCAGGCCTCCAGGAATTCCCTGCCATGTCTCTGTTTGGCTTGTGCTACTATGGATGTGTTGTCCCAGTCGAATTCATGTACTTTGTCCGCGTGTATTGAGACACGTGATAATTGGTCACGTCCCTTGGTGGCTAGTTGGTGTTTGTGTATTCTTATTGTCAGTTTTCTTCCAGTTTGACCTATGTAAAGTTTCTCACAGTCCTTGTATATTATGTCAGTTTTATTACTTGTGTGTATGGGATCTTTTACATTTGTCAGTCGCTGTCGCAGGGTGATTGTTGGTTTGTGGACTACCCTGATATCTAGGGGTCCGAATGATCTTGTGGTCATCTCTGATGTATAGTACGGTGACTCGTGTGTCTGGCCGTATTGTGGTCTGTCGCGGAGGTAATGGCAGATAGTGCTTTTTGGGTATCCATTCCTTTTAAAAACTCCGTACAAGTGCTCCTGTTCTGCTTTGCGCAATTCCAGGTTGCTGCAGTGTGTTGTGGCCCATTCCAATAACATCCTGCTGCAGCTCCGTTTATGGGCGTTGGAGTAATCAAGTATTCAAAAAACAGAACTGGAAGTGATGCCAGCCACCCCAGCAAACCGAGGCATATAAATAACAAGTGGGACAGAAAACTAATGCTTCACCGGAGGCACACTAATGATGTTACCTAGCAGGGTGACAAAATGTCTACAATCAAACACACTGGCTCAGCGAGCAAGTCTACAATCTCATCCACAATCCGAGCTACAAATCTTTTCAAAATGCCCTAAAACAATGTTAGTGACTGCTTAAAGTAGATTTCCTCAGAGATCCCCGACCCAAACATTAACATTTAAATTCTGCAATCCTGACATAATTCCATCCAACAGATCTCTAACCGGAGGCTTAAGCAGAGAGAACAAAACACGACAAAAATTTTTTAAAACAAATATTTCCTGCGAAGAAATGCTCATGATCCAAAAATTCCTCGTAGCATAATGCACCCAACGCTGGCAACAGGAAACAAGTTGAGCACCATGGCCCAAGTGTCTTTCAATTCCAGTCAGAAGAAAACCGGGAGCACTGCAAATCTGAAAGTCAATCCCTATATGCCAGCAATAGAAAGTTCAGGCTCAAAAAGTGGATTTGGCACAGAATATTTATCTTATCAATGTGGTTCTCTGCTGAGCAATTCAGTCAGTCCCATTCCTCTGCTCCATCACTATAGGCCTGCAAACACCCAGGCCTTTCGGTTGTTTCAGCGGCGGGAGTCCTGGAGGAAGCGCGAGGGCAGCCTAGGAAGGTAAGCTTTCACCGAATAAATTTGGGAGTTAACCGTGGTGAGCAGGTAAGCTATTTGCATTTTTTTTTCCTCATCTCTTTGTTATCTTTCGGGGTGGTCACCTCGACACCAAATCCTCTGGGAGCGGGTCAGAAGGCAAAGCCGGAGTCTGTTTGAGTATATAACGGAGTAAACTTACTGGTGCAGCGAACACTGCGAAACTAAAACAAAACTAATTAATTTTAAATAATTAACTAAGTAGAGATGGCAGGCCAGGTGATGTGTTGTAACTGTATGATGTGGGAGCTAGCTGATCCCGTTGAGAACGGCAGTGACCACATCTGCAGCAAGTGTTGGCTGCTTGAGGAGCTCCGGCTCAAAACTGATGAGCTGGAATCCGAACTCCAAACACCGCGGCACATCCGGGAGGGGGAGAAATACCTGGATACTGTGTTCCAGGAGGCAGTCACACCTGGTAGATTAACTAATGTTAATTCGATCAGCGGGCAGGGACAGCAGTGTGTGACTGCGAGTGAGGCAGGTAGAGGGACCCTGCAGACAGGAACACAGGAGCCGCAGCCCTTGACATTGTCCCACAGGCATGAGGCACTTGCTCCCTGCGTGGATGAGGAACAGGGCTGCAGGAAGGATGAGTCAACTGACCATTGCACCATGGTCCAGGAGGCCATTCAACAGGGGGAGCAAAAAGACAGATTGTAGTTGTAGGGGATTCCATCATCAGGGGGATAGACAGTATCCTTTGAGAGCAAGATAGGGAATCCCGCATGGCATGTTGCCTGCCCAGTGCCAGGGTGCGAGACATCTCTGACCGGCTTGAGAGGATACTAGAGAGGGAGGGGGAGAATCCAGTTGTTGTGGTCCACGTAGGTACCAACAACATAGGCAGGACTAGGAAAAAAGACCTGTTTCGGGATTTTTGAAAAGCTAGGGACAAAATTAAAAACAGGTCTTCAAGGGTCATAATCTCTGGATTGCTGGCCGAGCCACGTGCAAATTGGCATAGGGAGGCGAGAATCAGGGAAGTAAATACGTGGCTAAAAGAATGGTGTGGGAAAGAGGGTTTCCTTTTCATGGGGCACTGGCATCAGTTCTGGGATAGGAGGGATCTATACCACTGGGATGGACTCCACCTGAACAGGGCCGGGTCCACTGTTCTGGCGAAAAGGGTAAATAGGGTGGTCAATAGGACCTTAAACTAGTAAGTAGGGGGGAAGGGAGAAGGGAGGAGTGCAGAGGGAGAATAACAATTAATGTAAGGCAAAGCAGCAGGTTAGCAGGTGACGAGGAAGCTTCAACTCCATTGAAAATTAGGAAAAAAGTTAAAGGGAAGGAGAACTCAAGAGCTATTAGTAATGGAGGTAATAGGACCCAAAAAGAAGGTGCAAAAACTGGCATAAGGGCACTTTATCTGAATGCTCAGAGCATTCGAAACAAGATGGATGAGTTGACGGTGCAAATCATGGCAAATGGGTATGATTTAGTGGCCATTACAGAGACATGGTTACAGGATGGTCATGACTGGGAGTTAAATATCCGGGGGTATCAAACTGTTTGGAAGGACAGACAGGAATGTAAGGGAGGTGGTGTTGCTCGGATTTTTAAGGATGATATCAGGGCAGTAGTGAGAGATGATATAGGTTCTACTGAACAAAACGTTGAATCCATTTGGGTGGAAATTAAGAATAGCAGGGAGAAGAAGTCACTGATAGGTGTGGTCTATAGGCCACCAAATAACGAAATTGTGGTGGGGCGGGCAATAAACATAGAAATAGCTAATGCATGTAAAAATGGTACGGCAATTATCATGGGGGATTTTAACTTCCGTATCGATTGGTCAAACCAGGTTGGTCATGGCAGCCTTGAGGAGGGGTTCATAGAATGCATCTGCGATAATTTCCTTGAACAATATGTAATGGAACCTACGAGGGAGCAAGCTATCCTAGAACTAGTCCTGTGCAATGAGACAGGAATAATTAATGATCTCACAGTTAGGGATCCTCTCGGAAGGAGCAATCACAGTATGGTCGAATTTAAAATACAGATAGAGCGTGAGAAGGTTAAATCCAGTACCTATGTCCTGTGCTTAAACAAAGGAGACTATGAAGGAATGAGGAAGGAGTTAGCTAAGGTAGAATGGGAGCAAAAACTTTATGGTGGGTCAATTGAGGAACAGTGGAGGACTTTCAAAACAATTTTTCACAGTGCTCAGAAGTATATTCTAGTGATAAGGAAGAACTGTAGGAAAAGAGAGAGCCAGCCATGGATGTCTAAGGAAATAAAGGAAAGTATCAGATTGAAAAAAAAACACATACAATAAAGCAAAAAGAGTAGTGGGAAACTAGTAGACCGGGAAATCTTTAAAGGCCAACAGAAAGCCACAAAAAAAGTAATAAAGAAAAGTAAGATAGATTATGAGAGTAAACTAGCTCAGAATATAAAAACAGGCAGCAAAAGTTTCTATAAATATGTAAAACGTAAAAGAGTGGCGAAGGTAAACATTGGTCCTTAGAGGATGAGAAGGCCAATTTAATAACTGGGAACGAGGAAATAGCCGAGACATTAAACAGTTATTTCGTGTCAGTCTTCACAGTGGAAGACACAAATAACATGCCGAAAACTAATAGCAAGAAGGTTATAGCAGGTGAGGACCTAGAAACTATCATTATCACGAAGGAAGCAGTGCTGGGCAAGCTAATGGGGCTAAAGGTAGACATGTCTCCTGGCCCTGATGAAATGCATCCCAGGGTACTAAAAGAGGTGATGGGGGAAATAGCAAATGCACTAGTAATTATTTACCAAGATTCACTGGACTCTGGGGTGGTTCCCGCAGATTGGAAAACAGCCAATGTGACACCACTGTTTAAAAAAGGAAGTAGACAAAAAGCAGATAACTATAGGCCAGTTAGCTTAACTTCAGTAGTGGGAAAAATGCTTGAATCTATCATTAAGGAAGAAATAGCAAGACATCTGGACATAAATTGTCCCATTGGGAACACCCAGCATGGGTTCATGAAGGGTTGGTCACGTTTAACTAATTTCGTGGAATTCTTCGAGGACATTACTTGCATGGTGGACAATGGGGAACCTGTGGATGTGGTGTATCTGGATTTCCAGAAGGCATTTGACAAGGTGCCACACCAAAGGCTGCTACACAAGATAAAGTTGCACGGTATTACAAGTAATGTATTGGCATGGATAGAGGATTAGTTTACCAGTAGAAAGCAAAGAGTAGGGCTAAATGGGTGACATGAAGGGTCTAGGCCCGAAACGTCAGCCTTCCTGCTCCTATGATGCTGCTTGGCCTGCTGTGTTCATCCAGCTCTGCACCTTGTTGTCTCAGCGACAATTAACTGAAGTGGAATGTAGGATGGAGGGGATGGGTTGATGGAATCAATGGCAATCGGGGTTTTTCTGGTTGGCGGTCAGTGGCTAGTGGTGTGCCTCAGGAATCAGTGTTGGGGCCGCAATTATTTACAATTTACATAGATGATTTGGAGTTGGGGATTAAGTGTGGTGTGTCAAAATTTGCAGATGACACTAAGGTGAGTGGTAGAGCAAAGTGTGCAGAAGACACTGAAAATCTGCAGAGGGATATAGATAGTCTAAGTGAGTGGGCAAAGGTCTGGCAGATGGAGTACAATGTTGATAAGTGTGAGGTCATCCATTTTGGTAGGAATAACAGCAAAATGGACTATGTTTTAAATGGTAAAAAATTGCAGCACGCTGCTGTGCAGAGGGACTTGGGTGCCCTTGTGCATGAATCGCTAAAAGTAGGATTGCAGGTGCAGCAGGTAATTAAAAAGGCAGATGGAATTTTGTCTGCCGTTGCTAGAGGGATGGAGTTTAAAAACAGGGAGGCTATGCTGCAGCTGTATAGGGTCCTGGTGAGGCCACACCTGGAGTACTGTGTGCAGTTTTGGTCTCCTTACTTGAGAAGAGATATACTAGCACTGGAGGGGGTGCAGAGGAGATTCACTCGGTTGATTCCAGAGTTGAGAGGGTTGAATTATGAGGAGAGACGGAGTAGACTGGGATTGTACTCATTGGAATTCAGAAGAACGAGGGAAGATCTTATAGAAACATATAAGATTATGAAGGGAATAGATAAGGTGGAGGGAGGGAGGTTGTTTCCGCTCACAGGCGAAACTAGGACTAGAGGGCATCGCCTCAAAATTAAATGGAAGCAGATGTAGGACTGAGGTCAGGAGGAACTTCTTCACCCAAAGGGTTGTGAATCTGTGGAATTCCCTGCCCAGTGAAGTGATTGAAGCTACCTCACTGAATGTTTTTAAGGCAAGGCTAGATAAATTTTTGAACAGTAAAGGAATTAAGGGTTATGGTGAGCGGGCGGGTAAGTGGAGCTGAGTCTCAAAGATCAGCGATGATCTTAAATGGCAGGGCAGGCTCAAGGGGCCAGATGGCCTACTCCTGCTCCTAGTTCTTATGTTCTTATCTAATCTTTATTCCCCACACCTTTGATGCAGAGAATCCAGGATATTACTAGCACTGCATACAACCATCCTAACCCACCATCTCCTGCCCAAAATCTGAAGGGTACCCCCTCACCCAGGACACCACCTTTTACTGCTCATGGAATATGTGATACTGTATGTCAGCTGTTCATGGGAGTGGTTGAACTGGTTTAAATTAGATCACAGGTTATTGGCAGCTGTTTTCATCACTACAAATATATTTAAACACAGCAATTTTTCATCACTATCACTACATCTGTACGAGATAATTCCCAACCATGACTTTAACTCCAGAGTGGAATTCTCCATGACAATGATAATAACTATTCATTTGGTTATGATGTAACAATGATTGGCATATTCACAACGTACATCATTTGAGGTGCTATCATCACTGGCTAAGCTAAAATTTATTGCCCATCCCCAATTGCCTTGGAGAAGGCAGTGAAAAAAATAAAATAGACATGCAAAGTCATCAGGGCTAGAAAATTTCTCTGCTGATTGCCCAATTCATAAGCATACCATCCAGTGCAACACCACTGAAATTCCATGGATGCAGAGCGTATAAAGCCCCTGCCCCTCAATCACCAAACCTGACCTTATGATGGAGGGAAGGTCATTAATGAAGCAGCTGAAGACGGTTAAGGTCTAGGTCACTATCCTGAGGAACTCCTGCAGAGATGTCCTGGAGCGGAGATGAGTGACCACAACCATCATCCTATTTGCTTGATATGACTCCAATCAGCAGACAGATTCCTCCCACCCACGTTTCCCATTGGTTGTAGTTTTGCTGGGGTTCCTGTTGCCATACTCATCTAATGCTGCCTTGACGTCAAGGGCAGCCACACTCATTTCACCTCTGTAGTTGAATTCTTTTGACCATGTTTGAAACAAAACTGAGGGCAGGATCTAAGTGGCCCTGGCATAATCCAAACTGAACTGCAGTGAACAGGTTATTGCTCAGTGCATGTCACTTGATAACACTGTTGATGAAACCTCCCATTTTAAAGATGACCAAGAGAAGACTCATAGTAGTGATTGACTCAGTTTGACTTGCCCTGTTCGTGTAGAGGAGATAACGAGGCAAATTTCCATTTCTCAGGTCAATACTTGTGTTGTAGTTGTATTGGAAGAACTTGGCTTAAGGGTGCCACAAGTTCTGAAGTATATGTCTTCAGCAAGATTGCTGGATTATTGTCTGTAGCTTTTGCAGTATTCAGTCTCTCTAACCATTTCTTGATGTCGCATGGAGTGGATCAAATTGCCTGCAGTCTGGCATCTGTCATGCTGGGGACCACTAAAGGAGCCTATATGGATCATCCACTCAGCACATCAGTGCAAAAGATAAAGCTGAAGCATTTGCACCAGATGTGCTGGACTCCATCATTGAGAGCAGGGATATTTGTGTAGCCACCTCCGACAGTGAATTGTTAAACCCTCCCCAACCAATCATGTAGGACTACAGAGCTTTGATTTGATCTGTTGGTTGAGGAATTAAGAAGCTGTCAGTCAGTCACATGCTGCTTATGTTGGTTGGCACAGAAGTAAACCTATAGCTGACACCTCATTTTTAGTCATGTCATCCTGCACTCTTCATTGATGCACATTTGACCCCCTAGGTTGATGTTATTCGTTGATTGGAGGGGATTGCAGATTGTGTTTGAGTACAATTCTGCTGCTATTGATGGCCCAAGTTATCTCACAAACATCCAGTATTAAACTGCTAGATCTTTTCAAAATCTATCCCATTTCGCATGGTGATAATGACAATACCAATATGGAATATATTCTCAATATTAAGACTTAGTCTCCAGGAGGACTGTGTGGTGGCTATTCATTCCAATATGGTCATAGACAGATGCACGCGCGGTGGCCAATTTGATGAGGATGAGGTTGTATGTGTTTTACCCTTGTTGGTTTCCCAACTACCTGCAACAGACCCAGTCTATCAGCTGTGTCCTTTCAGACCTGTCAAGTTGAGTTGCCAGTGTTGGACTGGGACTGGGGTCGACAAGATCAGAAATCACACGGCACGAGATTATAGTCCAACTGTTTTATTTGAAAACACAAGCTTACAGAGTGTAGCACTTCACCCGACGAAGGGGCTATGCTCCGAAAGTTTGTGTTTTCAAATAAACCTGTTGGACAATAACCTGATGCTATGTGATTTCTGACCTTTAGGACCCTACCAGCTCGATCAGTAGTGCTGCTGCCAAGACACTATGAACATTTAAGTCTCCCAATCCACAATACATTCTGCACCCTCAGTTCCGATTCTGCTTTTTTAGGAGGGGTGGAACGCTGTGGAGGAGGTGGGGAGTAATACATGGTAATCAGCAGGAGGTTTCCTTGCCCATGTGTGACCTGACCACGATGCTTCACAGAGCCCAACATAAATGTGGAGAATTCCAAGGCTGTATGCCACTATGCCTCCACCTCTGTGGGAACTGCATACCCAGGGATGACGATGGGACATTGTCCACAAAATATGACCTTGAGAGTATGCTTGGCTCATCTGTGAGCCACTCTCCCAATTCTGGCACTCACCCCTACCCTTTCCCTAAGACAGAGAGCTTTGCAGAGTCAACAGAACTGAGTGTTGCAGTTATCATTTCTAGTGATTCCAGGTGGTCCATCCATTTTTATTCCTTTCAGATTTTCAGTGGTTGATACAACTCAGGCACCAGATAAGAGTCAACTGCAGTGCTATGGGTCTGGAATCACATGGACCAGTCGAGGTAAAGATGATCGTTTCCTTCCCTAAAGGCTATTAGTGATCCATATAGATGTTTACAACAATTGACAATGATTTCATGACCTTGATCTCTGAATTTCTAGTCTAGTGACAATACCACTTCATCATTGCTTCCCAAATACTGAGCATGAGTCCGTCGACAGCAATATCACCTTTCTCAGAAGAGATACAATAACCAGGTAGCTATGGCAATGTACTAGCAAGCACAGAAATCATAAGTTTAATTCTCACTGTGATCACTGCATCTCTGTAATCTATAAATAATATTGTTAACTGCTGGCTTGTTATCATTGGTTTATCTAACATCCATCTCAAGAAGGGAAACCAACCATACTGCCTCCTCCAGCCTGTCTCAGAGAAATGCTGGACTGTTAGACCTTCAGGGTGACAAGGGACAGAAAATAAATATTGCCTTGCCAGCATCGCCTACATTCTAACAACAAATTGCACAAAAGAAAAATCAGTGATGTCACCAGTGATCAATCAAATACAAATGTTAAAAATTGTATTCCATGACACAGGTTCTTAATGAAAATGCTCAGAAGGTTTTGATTGTAGAATTTTGTTCAGATTCTGATGGATGCAGTACCGTGAATTATAAAAATACAACTATCCCCCAAATAGAAGAGTGAGCACAGTTCCATGTCATCGTTTAGTCAACAGATTAGTGCACAAAGTGCAATTAACACAGCATCTGTTGATTGTAGACAATGTAAACATTAAACAAGCACGTATTAGGTAATGGAGTGTGAAAGATTGAACCAGTTCTAAATAAAAAGGCAGTCCTCAATTACAATATCTACAGGAATTCACTTTAAAAAGACTGTTTAGCTACTGGGTGAACTAGGGCTTCAATCTATCTAGACTTAGCAACATTAGCAAAACAGCCACAAGTTGGTGTAAGTGGGTACAAAGGCAACAAATCAGTCGGGTGCTCATTTGTCCACTTCACATTGATCTGAAAAATGTCCACCTTTGTATGAGGAGTGTGTTCAGGTTGAATCCCAGATATTTGACAACATAACCTAAGCCTTCAACGCAATATCTCCATGCTATTTTATAAATGCAATGTTAAACTCAAGTCCCTTTATCTCCTCTGTTTGGATGTAAATGATACAATGGCACAACTCTGAAGATATCCAAGGAAACTAAACAGACAGAGATAGCAGGAACTGCAGATGCTGGAGAATCTGAGATAACAAGGTGTAGAGCTGGATGAACACAGCAGGCTAAGCAGCATCATAGGAGCAGGAAGGCTGATGTTTCAGGCCTAGACCCTTCATCAGAAATGGGGGAGGGGAAGGGGGTTCTGAAATAAATAGGGAGAGACGGGGAGGCAGATAGAAGATGGATAGAGGAGAAAATAGGTGGAGAGGAAACAGACAGGTCGAAGAGGCGGGGATGGAGCCAGTAAAGGTGAGTGTAGGTGGGGAGGTAGGGAGGACATAGGTCAGTCTAGGGAGGACGGACAGGTCAAGGGGGCGGGATGAGGTTAGTAGGTCGGAGATGGGGGTGCGGCTTGAGGTGGGAGGAGGGGATAGGTGGGAGGAAGAACAGGCTAGGGAGACGGGGACGAGCTGGGCTGGTTTTGGGATGCGGTAGGGGGAGGGGAGATTTTGAAGCTTGTGAAATCCACATTGATACCATTGGGCTGCAGGGTTCCCAAGCGGAATATGAGTTGCTGTTCCTGCAAACTTCGGGTGGCATCGTTGTGGCACTGCAGGAGGCCCAGGATGGACATGTCGCCTGAGGAATGGGAGGGGGAGTTAAATGGTTCGCGACTGGGAGGTGCAGTTGTTTATTGCGAACCGAGCGTAGGTGTTCTGCAAAGCGGTCCCCAAGCCTCCGCTTGGTTTCCCCGATGTAAAGGAGGCCACAACGGGTACCGCGGATGCAGCACTGGCACTGCCTCGTGCTCCCACGAGGAGCTCGAACAGTTCATCCACTTCACCAACACCTTTCACCCCAACCTTGAGTTCACCTGGACCATCTCTACTACCTCTCTCCCCTTCCTGGACTTCTCCGTCTCCATCTCGGGCAACCACCTAGAAACCGATATCCATTTCAAGCCCACCGACTCACACAGCTACCTAGAATACACCTCCTCGCACCCACTTTCCTGCCAAAATGCCATCCCCTATTCCCAATTCCTTCGCCTCTGCTGCATCTGCTCCCAGGATGAGGCATTCCACTCCCGTACATCTCAGACGTCCTCGTTTTTCAAGGACCGCAACTTCCACCCCCTCAGTGGTCGAGAACGCCCTCCACCGTGTCTCCCGCATTTCCCGCAACTCATCCCTCACACCCCGTCCCCGCAATAACAACCAAAAAAGAATCCCCCTCGTCCTCACGTACCACCCCACCAACCTCCGGATCCAACGCATCATCCTCCAACACTTCCACCATCTGCAATCCGACCCCACCACCAAAGACATTTTTCCCTCCCCACCCTTGTCTGCTTTCCGGAGGGACCACTCTCTCTGTGACTCCCTTGTCCGCTCCACACTCCCCTCCAGCCCCACCACACCCGGCACTTTTCCCTGCAACCGCAGGAAGCACTACACCTGCCCCCACACCTCCTCCCTCACCCCCATCCCAGGCCCCAAGAAGACTTTCCACATCAAGCAGATGTTCACCTGCACATCTGCTAATGTGGTATACTGCATCCGCTGTTCCCGTTGTGGCCTCCTCTACATCGGGGAAACCAAGCTGAGGCTTGGGGACTGCTTTGCAGAACACCTACGCTTGGTTCGCAATAAACAACTGCACCTCCCAGTCGCGAACCATTTCAACTCCCCCTCCCATTCCTCAGACGACATGTCCATCCTGGGCTTCCTGCAGTGCCACAACGATGCCACCCGAAGGTTGCAGGAACAGCAACTCATATTCCGCTTGGGAACCCTGCAGCCCAATGGTATCAATGTGGATTTCACAAGCTTCAAAATCTCCCCTCCCCCGACCGCATCCCAAAACCAGCCCAGCTCGTCCCCGCCTCCCTAACCTGTTCTTCCTCCCACCTATCCCCTCCTCCCACCTCAAGCTGCACCCTCATTTCCTACCTACTAACCTCATCCCTCCCCCTGGACCTGTCCATCCACCCTGGACTGACTTATCTCCTCCCTACCTCCCCACCTACACTCACCTTTACTGGCTCCATCCCCGCCTCTTTGACCAGTCTGTTTCCTCTCCACCTATCTTCTCTATCCGCCTCCCCCTCTCTCCCTATTTATTTCAGAACCCCCTTCCCCTCCCCCATTTCTGAAGAAGGGTCTAGGCCCGAAACGTCAGCCTTCCTGCTCCTACGATGCTGCTTGGACTGCTGTGTTCAGCCAGCTCTGCACCTTGTTGTCTCAAACTAAATCGACATTTTAGTCTCCTTTATCCCTCAACACCCAAGAACAGATCATTGCAAGGGATCTCACTATGCAAACATCAGTGTTTTTTTCTCAGATTACAAGCATAACTACAGTTCAAAAGTATTTAATTAACTTTAAATGTCTTTGAGGTCATGAAAGGCACAATAGAAAGTGCTTCTTTTATTAGCTTTCACTGCGCTTTTGTACTTCAATTTGAACTCCCTGCTTCAGTGAAGGTCACAATACTCCAGAGACAGCCACATCTGTGTTAAAAATGCAGAGGAAGCAACCAGAAATGAAATCTTTGCTGCACAAATTTAAAATAGCATTTTCTTCCATTAGTCAGACATTCATCAGTAATTTCTCGCATGTAATTGAGAAACATGGTAACAGGGAATTAACTTTCTCCAGAAAGGTAAGCTGCTTATTTAAGTATAATTTCTATTTGTAATTGAAACAAGCTCTGAAACAAAGGACTGAAAACAATAAGAAACAAAATGACATTGCATCTATTTTCTCAATCCCAGTTCAACAAATGGCCAGAATTTTATTCCCAAGAGTTTCTGTGAAAGATTCTCCTAACCTGAACAATATGTTTGGGGAAAACTTTAAACCTGGAAGAGAAAAGAAAGGATTTCCCTTTTTCCCTGTTGTGAAGGAGGAAGTTGTGAAAGGAGAGAGGGGGTAAAAACAGAAATTGCTGGAGAAACTCAGTCGGTCTGGCAGCATCTGTGGATTGAAAGCGGAGGTAACGTTTCAGGTGCCATGACTCTTCTTCAGAACTCTTTCTTTCCACAAATGCTGCCTAACCTACTGGAGAAATTCAGCAATTTGTTTTTACTTCAGATTTCCAACATCCACCTTTTTTTAAATGGAAGGGGAGAGTTTGGAAAGAAACAACACACAAGACGTGTAGTTTCAACACATTTGTACATACTTAGCAGGAGTTATAGACTTGCAAATTCTGACCTCATTAGGACAGCAGGGCAATGCATTAGAAACACTAGTTTGAGCTGCCATACATCTGCACCACCACTAAAATAGAGACAGCCATCCCACATAAAAGTCAGGCAACAGCATGATTGCCACACACATGGAATCATACCTTACAACCAGTATCCACACAACTCCATCACCTTCTCTGGATACGTCCTGTCGCAGTTCAGGGAGTTTTCAATGTTGACTCAGGACCCCATGAAACCACACGACATCACGTTAAACACGGTCAAGGAAACTTTCCACTGGTGACCACCCAACCCCCCCTCTCTCAGCTGATACGAATATTCTCAAAGGTTGGATACCATTTGGGACAAACAATGAGCACTGTGAAAAAAGTGTTCTACATGGGGGGGGGTTCAGTATCAATTGCCAAACAGCTCAGGAACAGTACTAATCACAGATACATCATTCAAGAATGGTCAACCTGGTTGTAGGTGGTGAAAGACAACATAAAGAGGAAGTCTGTTGCACATATCCTACTCCATTCTACCTGTCACTATAAACCTATGCTCAAGACGTGATCACGAAACAGTACTTGCGGCAATGAAGTCCTATCTTCTCAAGAATATAACCATCGAATTGCGTGGTATGTCTACCATATTAAATGGGATAGACTCAGAACTTATCTAGAAGTTTAAAACTATGAATCGGTCAGATGCTGTAGCCAATCAGCAGCAGAATTCTAAACAGCCACATTCTGTAACCTCCTGGCCCAGCATATCCCTCACCTTACCATCGCCATTGAGCCAAGGGATCTAACTTGCTTCAGTCAGCGAGTGTAAGAAAGCAGGCCAGGAACAGTAACTGGCACCCTTAAAAACAAGTGCCAACCTAACAAAGATTCAACAGGACTAAATACATGTGAGACAGCTAAAGCAGCATGGCACAGTAAAAAAAAACTAAGCAATCGCACAACCAAATGGATCAGAGCAAAACGTCAAGTCCTGCCATATCCAGTCAAGAACAGTGGGGGATGATTAAACAGGAGGAAGAAACTGTATGAAAATTGGAATCCTGAGTGATGGCAGAGCACACTACGTGGTAAAAGACCAGACCAAAGCATTTGGAACAACCATCCTCAGTTAAGGGGGTGATCTTGACGTCCTCAGGGTCATGAATGCCAGTCTTTAGAAATTTTGATGACTCTACACATCATCTTAAAAAAGAGCTGAAAGCACTGAAAACCACAAAGGTCATGAGCCCAAAACAACATTGTGTTTGTAGTTCTGCAAACTAGTGTTGCAGAACTAGCTAAAGCTGCTTCACAAGTAATTCCGATACAGCTACAACGTTTGGAAAATTGCCCAGCTATGGCATTTCTACAAGAAGTAGGTCATTTACATCACAGCCAATTAGAAGCCAATCAGTAGCCTCTTGATCACCAAAACTATGGAAGACAAGCAAGCAGCACTTACTGATAAATGTTCACCAACACTCAGCTTGCATTCTGGCTAGAATTCGCAGTTCTAGATTCAAACTTGGACAACAGGCTTTAATTCCAGAGGTAAGGAAACAGTGACTACCCTTTGAAATCAATGTAGCATTTCACAGAATAAGGCATCAAAGAGCCCGATTAAAATTGAAGTCAATTGAAAATCATTGGGAAAAGCCTCCAGTTGTTGGTGTTATACCAACACAAATGTTCTGATTATTAGAAGCCAAATTTCTCACTCCCAAGAATTGCTACAAGAGTTCCGTAGGGTTGTGTCAGGCCCAACCATCTTTTACTGCTTCATCAGTGACCTTCCTCCTCTATTTATAAACTCGCAACTGAATTTGTTTACCGACAGTTGCACAGTTCCAATCCCATTCATATTACCTCAAATGCAAAAAGGCCCATGTCATCATATAGCAAGTCGTGAATAGCAATCAGTCCTGGGCTGAAGAGTGGCAAATGACATTTAATATGTGCCATCCAATGGTCATCTCCAACAAGAGAGTCTAATAATGTTTCCTTCACGTTCAGTGGTATTAACATTGCTAAATTAACCAGTGACCAGAAATTTAACTGGTTTAGCAATATAAATCCTGTGACTGCAAGAGTAGGTTAGAAGTTCATAGAATCCTACAGTGTGGAAACAGTCCCTTTGGCCCCACAAGTCCACAACGACCCTCAGGGCATCTCACCCAGATCCATCCCCCTATAACCCATCTAATCCACTCATCCCTGAACACTATGAGTTGGATCTTCTGCAGCAAATAACTTGCCCCAATCCATCCACCTCACCTGCCCCACCACCACCAAGGCCTTTAACCATTCACAAGGCACAATTCAGGAGTGTGGTAGAATACTCCCAACTCTTCAAGATGAATGCTGCTCCAGGTATTGGGAGACATGGAGAGAACTCCAGAAAGAGAACTGGCAGGGAGTTAAATACTAAAAAAAATCCAAACTGCTGATGCTTGAAAATCAGATACATGAAACAGAAATTGCTTGAAAAACTCAGGTCTGGTAGTATCTGCAGAGTGAAATCAGAGACTCCCTTATGTTGCTTTGAAAGACCTGCACAAGGACGCACTAAATTTCAAATCAACTGAAGAGGTTTAATTCTATTAATTGCAGAGTGAAAGGGTTAACTGTACCTTTCCTCCAGGAATAGTTATTGAGCAAATGCACGCAGAGATGTCAAAGCGACATTGAATCACATGGCATGAAAATCTGAAGCTGTAAAGTTTCAGATTATGTCCTCCCTTACCACCCCTTGTATTTAGTTACTTGTAATAAAACTGGTTATAGCTCACTTAATACATTTATGGCCAGTCAGTACGCTAAAGTTCATCAGAAGGTTATATCAGTGAGCATGCAGGTGGTGCAAGAGGAGCTCGAGCTGACTACAATCACGAGATCACTCAGAATTATTTTCACAGCACTCTGCTGCTATTTGTAGATGAGGTGAGAAGGCATTAGCACCTGCGCCATTTCCATCACTATTGTGTGCACCACCCACTTACAAGGTTTCCAAACAGAGGTGCCAATCCATACCCTTTTCTGTGCCAATAACACTTCCATGAATTAGTGAGGAAAAACGACAGATGGCCTTACTTTTACACCTCCTTCTACACTGTTGCTTTCTGGTACCTATCTTCCTCCAACTGACACTGCCTGGTTCATCAGCTGCATATCTTTTTTTAAACAATTGAACACTAACCACTCCTTTATCCATGGAACTAAACCAATTATGAGTAGCAAAGCCACTAGAACGGCACTTCTTAATACCTAGAACATCGCCCCCGTATAGGACAAATGCTGCATAAATTCACAAATGTATAAATGTGGTGGTGGCCGGCCATTTGGACCATTCAGCCTGCTCTGCTATCTCAGAAGATCATGGCTCATCTGATTACTCCACGTTCTTATTTATGCCCTGTAACCTTTCACCTCTAGGTTATCAAGATTCTATTTTGTATCAAAATTATTCAAAGACACTGTTTCTACTGTCTTTTGCAGTAGATTTATGATCGAGAAAAATTTCCTTCATCTGTTCGGAATGGGCCACGTGCTATTTTTAAACAGTAGACCAGAGTTCTAGATTCTCCCAAGGGGGGAGTTTCCTTTCCACAACCACCTTGTTGAAACCACTCAAGAACTTATATTTCAATCAAGTCACATCTTGCTCTTTGAAACTCCAGTGATATAAAATTTAGCCTGTTCAACCTTTCCTCATAAGACAAACTGCCCAATCCAGGTATTAGTCCAGTAAAAGATAACTGTGGAGCTGGAGGAACACAGCAGGCCAGGCAGAATCAGAGGA
>NC_063347.1:50030127-50037026 GCF_021869965.1 Rhincodon typus | reverse complement strand
CCGAAACGTCAGCTTTCCTGCTCCTCTGATTCTGCCTGGCCTGCTGTGTTCCTCCAGCTCCACACTATGTTATCTCTGACTCCAGCATCGGTAGCTCTTACTATCTCTGAATTAGTCCAGTAAACCTTCTCTGCCTTCAACACATGTACATCCATCTTTAGACGAGGTAACCAATACTGTATATCATACTCCAGGGTCTCTGTATAGCTGATACATAACCTTCTGACTTTTGAATTCAATTTCCCCTAGTGATATATGAATTCCATGGACTTTCCTAATTATTTGATGCAGGTGCGTACTAACCTTTTGTGATTCTTGCACAAGGACATCCAATCTTCCTGCAGAGCTCTGCAATCACTCACCATTTCAATTTTTTTTTTTAAAAAAAACGCTTTCTGCCAAAATGGACAATTTCACATTTTATACCGTGCGCCGCACGTTTGTCCACTCACTGCTTATCAATATCACCTTGTAGCCTCATGTCCTCTTCACAAACCTACTTTCCTACTTATCTTTGTATCACCAGCAAATTTGGCAACCATACTTTCCATCCCTTCAAGTCACTTATATAACTTGTGTAAAGCTAAGGCCTAACACTAATTCCTGTGGCACATCACTTATTACATCTTGACAAAGTGAAAATGACTCACTTATGCCTATACTTGGCTTCTTGTTAGCAGGCCAAATCTTCTATCCATTCCAATATGTTACTTGTTACACCATGAGCTTTAACTTGGCACATTACAGAAGGCATTTGATAAATTTAAACACAAACCATCCACCAGTTCCTTTTTTATAATCCCCCAGAGCACATTACATCAACTTTCTTTTCAAATAAAAGGAGTTCCTTCACTATTTTCCAATTTGATTAAACCTTCCACAAAACTATGGAATTTTGGAAATTTTAACCAACACAACTATTTGAACAGACATTTTTTTGAGACCCTAGGATGCAGTTCATCAAGATCCAAGGGCTTGTCAACCCACAGTTCCAACAATTTGCTCACTATCACTTCCTCAGTGATCATAATTTGAGTTCTTGCCTCTCTTCCATTTCCGGATTTGTGGCTGTTTCTGGGATGTTACTTGTTATCTGTAGAGTGCAAACTGATGTAATATTTCTCTTCATTCTTATATCATCTCCTTATTCTCCACTATTAAGTTGAATTCAATGTTAACCTTGAGCTACTTCAACACATGGAGTATATCATCGTTAGCTGTTTTAACATCACTGTCGCCTTTTCCCCTGTTGATACAAACAATACTTCATAATTATCTGGATTAAATTCTATCTTCCATAGCTTTAAATCACTCACATTTTATTTAGCTAATTTCATCATTCTGGGCTACTTCAATTTCTATCCTTCTTAGTTCATCATCAGCTTCAAATCTGATCCATTTCCATTGAGTCTTTGTATACAAAGTCATTGTTTGTTATCTTGCTTTTGTGTCAAACAGCCAAATGTAAATGCTTGCCATCCCTGACTCAATACTCTTCCCTACCCCTTCCAACATTATACCTGTGTAATGTGCTGTTTTTACATTTTAGCGAATGCTCTGTCCATACCTAATTTTACCTAGAATTCTCAATTACAAGCTTCAACCCTTCATACAGAGCTTACTGGCTTTGAATGGAAAGTATGGATGTACCCAACCTAAGAACCGAGAGAATAAATCTTTACCAACTAGTCCATTCGTCTCCGGTTTACATCACAGATTCTGTCATATTTTTAACTATGTACTGACCAACCTTTGTAAGGATCTGTAAGTACTCGTGCATTTCCAGCATCTAATACAAATCTCTTTGACCGAGAACTTATAGTTTATATTCCTTTTTGTCCCCCATTAACAAAATCTTTCATCTTTAACTTTCCCGACCTAAAGGCACTGCCTCATGTTGAAGTTTAGTACCATAAGTGCTGCCAATCTGTTAGTATTTTGCCCATGTGGACAATTAAGTTTCTAACAACAGCATGTAACCTACACAACGCACACGGCAGCAAATCACCCAGACTGCTTTTACAGCACCTTCTAAATCCATAACCTTTCCCATCCAGAATGACACGGGCACCAGATGCATGGGAACACGTTTGATCACAAGCGCGCCCCCATGCACCAACCATCCTGACTAAGAATAGATCACTGGCCCTTCACTGTTGCTGGATCAAAACCTGGATAACTCCCTCCCTAACACCACAATGGTGGTCACAATACTGATCAGTAAACAGAGGGTTTGATGGGGGACATAAACAAGCCAGTACTATGGCAGAGTTTTGGATGAACTCAAGATTATAGATGGTGCAAAACTGAAAGCCACTCAGGTGTGTGTTGGAATAATACAGCTAGACTTCTTTCTAATACAATATTCACAGAAGGGTTTTAGCAACAGGTACATTGAGGCAGTGATGAGAGATCTTCCAAACAAATGAGCTGTCAGTAAACACTTTCAATTAACTTCAGGCCCTTCACTTTAAGGGAAATACTAAATTCTCCATTTACTCTGTGCCTAATCTATTTAAAGCATTTCTGCATGTTAAGGAATAAATACCACATGTAAAAATTCCATGAGCAGGACTCAAAGAAAACAATTTTGGATTATTCATAATTATTCAGTTTGGGAACTTTCTTTAAGACTCATTTTTGGCTTGGAGTTGTGAACTGTGAACTGAGGGTGATGTGTGGACTGTGAGCAGCAGTTTATTTTTAAAGAGACAGAACAAACAAATTGATATTCGTTTATGTTGTCAGGGCTGGAAGTTAATTGCAGGTTGATTCTGGTTCGAAGAATGCTCTATAGCTGTTTCAGTTCCAGAGAGAGAGGTGTTATGCTCAAAACAGATGGTGGAGGTTGAATGTTAACAGGGACCTCGTGGAGAGTCAGCCAGTCAGGGGGAGACCAGTGTTTGGGTCAGAAAGATTGTGCTTGTGAAAGCCACAGGATGGAGGTTTGATTGCTCCCTGGTTGTACTTTCATTATCACTGCATTGAAATTTCACAATAGATTCCCAGTTATGAGAATTAAATGAATATTCCTTGGAGCCTACTGGAAGCTATCTGCATGCATTGGTGTTGTCAGAAACAGTGTTATAATCCCACATGCTTGTGAGATAACAGATCATGAAAACAGTTTAAGCGAACTGGCCAGTCACATCACTTCTATTTCTCTTTCTTTTGATTTATCCCTCAACTGTGTCTTCTGTGACAAAGAAGATCAAGTTTAAATCATAGATATTAATTTGATTACCTTGCGGTTTAACATCACTCTGTTAAAGCTACTGTATTATTAATAAATTGTTGAATCTTTTGTTTAAGCAATAAATCTGGTGTCTGGTACTGGTTTTCACAAAATCTGGCACTGGCTACTCAATAAGTTTTGATTTGGAGCCACATGGGTTAATTTTGAGATTCATTGAGTATTTTGATTTCAGGAAGGCTGAATTTATTTGGCTGTCTCCATGTCAAAACAACAATCTCAGTGAACATTTGGCCTGTGTCCAGATTGAACAGCCTAGCAAAGACATTCAACCTTCAATTCAGAAGTAGGACACCAATTCCATTATAATAGGATTTCTAAACGAAGCCCAGCCTTCCCTTCACATATGGCATGTTGGCAACTGAAGTTCATAACTGCACAATTTCTGCAGTCTTTCTAAAAGTGAAGTGTTGGGGGGAAAGGGGGAGAAAGACAGAGTGATATAGACACAATGTCACTTACTTACACAGAGAAATTTAATCTAAGTGTGTTCAAAGTCATAGCTGCCAAATATGTCACCACGCAAACTACTCCCCACTGCATCAACCTGGATTCTCAAGTCATGTTCTCTGTTTGCTTCAGTCGCTAATGGCTTTCTGTGATATCACTTTCCTCTCACTTTGATTATTACAGGCTTTTCCAACCCTTCCATAAAATTAAACACTTCCTGGAGTTCACAATATCATGAATTTGATAAATCTAAGCCCTGAGAGTATTTTTAGCGAAGTTATTTACATCACAAGAAACAGAAGCAGGACTAAATCGTACAGCCTGTTGAACCTGCTCTGCTTTTTAATTACATCATTCAGAAATCAATTGCTGATCTGACGGTGGTCCTAAAATCAACTTTCCTGCCTTGCCAGTCCCCCAAACAAACAATAACCTTTGACTTTCTTGTAGATCAAAAATCTGCTGAACGCAGTCCTGAACATGCTCAATGATTTAGCCTTCACTGCACTCTAGGGACCAGAGTTCCAAAGAATAATAATCTTCTGTGGAAGCATGTTCCTCATCTGCCTTAAAATAATGACTCTCCAATTTAAAAGTTGTGTCTACTTGTTCCTGCAAGAGGAAAAATCTTCTCAGCATCAACTCACTTGAGCATCCTCAGAATTTTATATGTTTCAATAAAATCACCTCTCGTTTCTCTAAACTTCAATTTAGATACACCCAGCTTGCTCAACCTCTCCTTATAAGGCAACACCTTCATTCCAGGAATCAGCCCACTGAATGGTTTCTGAACTGTTTCCAACGTAGGTATCTCTCTACTCAAGTAGGAGATCAAAACCGTACACTGTACTCCACATGTGGTCTCACTAATGCGCTGTACAGTTCTACCAAGACTTCCAAATTTTCATACTCCATCCCTTTGCAACAAATGCCAATATTCATTTTGTCTTCAGAATTACCTGCTGTACTGGCATGCTAACATTTTGTGGTTCATACACTCGGATCCCTTTGTTTCACAGAGTTGTGTAGCTTTTCTCTCCTCAAAACAACGTCCTGCTTTTCTACACTTCCTGAAGGGTTTCTTTTTTTTTAAAATTTTCTCAATCTTCATTGGGTTTCAGGGGCTCCTTTATCACTCTCACTAACTCATTTATTAGCAGTCATGTGGTAATAATATCTTCTGTATTTCTATGGACATACAGGATAATTGGACTCTCACAATTCAAAAAATTCATGCTTATGGTCAATAATTATCAACACTCCTTTAAACTTAAAGCCACAACACGAGTTAAGCCTTAATTACTTAGGCACAGTGTTCATGTTAGCCAAAACAACAGGCAAAGTGAGCAAAACAAAACCTCACTTTCCTAGATTAACCAGGAAATATTTCTACACACAAAAGGCCACCACAGTAAACAGACTGGTGAAGTCATAGGTAATGCACTTCCATTGCATATTCACAAATCTGGAACATTTTAACGTGGCAGTTGTTACCATTTTTAAGCATTCTTCTTTCTTTCTGTCCCTCGCTGTCTCACTGCATACCACCCTCCACCAAACCCACCCTCCCCCCACCCAAACACTCAATGCCCCCTTGAAAGGTTGAGGAGATTTGCAGACGAGGTTGCAGACATGCTCACCGAGTGGATGGGTTTGGATGAAGATGTTTCGTCACCCTGCTAGGTAACATTCATCAGTGCGCCTCCGGTGAAGCATTGGTGTTCAGTCCCACTTGTTGTCTATATGCCTCGGTTTGCCAGGGTGGCTGGTATTACTTCCAATTCTGTTTCTCAGCAGTTTGTATACAGGGTCTAATTTAAGGTATTTGTTGATGGAGTTCCGGTTGGAATACAAGGTCTCCAGGAATTCCCTGGCATGTCTCTGTTTGGCTTGTGCGATTATGGATGTGTTGTCCCAGTCAAATTCGTGCCCCTCTGTTGTCTGTGTGTAGTCAGACAAGTGAGAATTGGTCATCTCTCTTCGTGGCTAGTTGGTGTTTGTGCTTCCAATTTAGCCTACATAGTGTTTCTCAGTCCTTGCATGGCATTTTGTATATTACACCGGTTTTGGGTATGAGATCCTTTACGTTTGTTAGTAGCTGTCGTAGGGTGGTTGTTGTTTTGTGGGCTACTCTGATACCTAGAGTTCTGTGTTGTCTTGTGGTCATCTCTGAAATGTCCTTGATGTACGGTAGGGTGATTAGTGAGTCTGGTTGTGTTGTACCTTGCAGCCTCCTTTTCCAATCACCCAATTCCCCTTTGGCAGCCTCTGCCTTCACCCCTAAACACTCCTTTATTAACCTCCGCCTTCAGCCCTAAATGCCCCCTTGCAGTCTCCGCCTTCAGCCTTCCTCTATGCCCTCAATTAAGAGTTCCCCCAGCAACTCCCTTACAGCCAGCCCTGACTTTCTGATCTGCTCATCAGTCCTCTAATCACAGGTGACTTTTCCCTTGCATCTTCTGATTGGTTGATTTGAGTGTCTATCAGCTGCAGACATGGGAGGGAACGAACTTGTGATTTGTCAAGCAGCTCCTCACCATTTCCTTCAATTCTTTCATGGGGGTGGTTTTTTCCAATGGTTGAATTTTACCAGGCATTTTGGGGGTGGTGTCATCCAGTGTCCCCTTGTATTTTGAGTGCTGATTGCCAACCTGAAAATGACCTATTCATACCGACTACCAAATCCTCTATTCATGCTAATACATCATCACCAACACCACCATGACCATTCATGTGACATCATCAAATGTCTTTCGGAGATCAAAAATACTACATCTACTCCCCCCACGTCCCCCTCAATCCACACCGATTTTGACATTGTGTTTAACTACTTGATTGCAGTTCTTTGACAATTTCCCTTTCATAAAGCCACATTGCTTAGAAAAATGATGATCGAAGCGGGAAGTAACAGACTGTCTGATTAATAATGGATTCTAACATTTCCCTACATCCTGTAGATCCGAGAAAGCAGCAAGACAGATAGATAAGGTGGTTAAGATGACACATGATATACTTTCCTTTGTTAGTTAAGACACTGATAAAAAGAGCAAGGAGATTAAGATGGAGCTATATATAATGTTAGTTCGGCCACAGCTGGAAAAGTATTTGCAGTTCTGATCACTGCACTATGGGAAGGACATGATTGCACTAGAGAGCGAGAGAAAGAAAGAGAGCGAGAGAAAGAAAGAGAGCGAGA
>NC_063347.1:49925805-50030117 GCF_021869965.1 Rhincodon typus | reverse complement strand
AAAGAAAGAGAGCGAGAGAAAGAAAGAGAGCGAGAGAAAGAAAGAGATTTCACCAGGAGGTTGTCTGGGTTGGAACAATTCAGTGAATGGAGAAACTAGATAGGTTGGGGTTGTTTTCCTTGGAGCAGAGAAGGCTGAGGGGGCAGATCTGATTGAGGTGTACAAAGGTCTGAGTGATATGGACAGGGTTGATAGGAAGCTTCTTTCCTCCATAATTCAAGGGGTCAAAAACCAGGATGTACAGTTTTAAGGTACTGAACAGGAGGTTTAGAGGAAACGGTCTTCTTTCCATGCTGTAAAAACTCAATGATTCTGTGACAGATGTTGACCTATCTGGCTTATAGTTTCTACTTGCTTCTTCCCTCCTTTTTTTGAGGAGTATTGTTCCCATCTGAGATTTCCTAGTCTTCTGGGACTTTTCCAGAATCTTGGGAATTTTGGAAGATTACAACTAATATACACACTGTCTCTGCAACCAGTTCTTTTAAGGCACAAGGATGTATGCCATAAAGTTCAACCTTTAGTTTTTCTAATACTTTAGCTCCAGTAATCATGACTGTATCCAAGAATGGGTGGAAATCTAAGGAGCAACAGAGAGGAAACATTTACATTTTCTATTGTGAGGATAAATCAAAGTTATTTGTCCAAAATCTCTCCTAATGAGAAGTAAGGAAATGGTTATTTCCAATCTCACCAAAAGGGACCAATTCTCAATTTAACTACTTGTGTCAAAAATGGAAACAAATCTTGCCAGCCTTTTCTCATACTCCAATTTCTCGCAGCAAGTTATGGTTTGGTGGGTTCCAAAGTTGCCAAGTCTACAACAAAACCTTACCCTTTTTCCTTCAATTTGATACTGGCTTCAACACTTTTAATTAACCACAGATAGGGCATCCTATCTTTTTTCTTTCATAACGAACCATATCTTTATTGTAGGTTCTGAAATGTCTCCTTAAAAAAAAAAATCACCACTGCTTCTTTACCATTTTCCGTCTTAAAGTGTTTCCCTGGTCCACTGTAGTCATTTTCATAAACGTAAATAAAGGTCATAACAAGGGTAAGAAATATAGCTTCATGCACCAGAACTGAAATGTGAACTTCTATTATGTTACATTCACTCTGATAAAGAGAATAATTTCATGACAGTCATTTTTTAATCTGGTCTCATTTATTTATAAAATAGCTAATCCACAAGTTGTTTCCAGAATGTATTCTTCCAAAAACAAAATGTCTGAAAGAGAGTAGGGCAGCACAGTGGCTGCCTCAAAGCACCAAGGACCCGGGTTCGATTCTGCTCTTGGGCAACTATCTGTGGGGAGTTTGCACATTCTTACTGTGTCTGCATGGGTTTCCTCCAACAGTACAAAGATGTGCAGGTTAGGCGGATTGGCCATGCTAAATTGTCCACAGTGTCCAGGGATGTGCATGCTAGGTGGATTAGCCATTGAAAATGTAGGATTGCAGGAATAGGGTAGAGGGGTGGGTCTAGGTAGGATACTCTTCAGAGGGTCAATGTGGAATTGATGGGCTGAAATTGCTCACTTCCAAACTTTTTAGGTATTTGCGATTCTGATTCTATACACAGTCTTTGAACATGTCCTCGAGGCTACTTGCGTAGCTACTGTATTTGGTCCTACATACTGACACCACTGAATTTTTGCATTTTTTAAAAAATCTCCACCCAAAATAGATTCTATACCTCGATTCTCTAAACAAAAAGGTCATTTCTCACTTCTGCATGGATCTTATCTTTTGAGAAGGGAGTTGCCCTGGCTTGCTTTTCTTCCTTCCTGTCCTTCTGAAATGTCAAATGTACTTGAATATGCAGGTCCCAGCCACGGTTGCTTTGCCAGCAGATCTCTGCAATGCTACCAAACTAATTTATTTCAGTCAGTGCTATCAATTTATCTATCTAGTTATGAAAGCATCATGAATTCTGATAAAGGGTCTTTATCACTGTCTTTTTATTATATTTCTCCAAATTGATTTTAGTGGCTCATTCACTCATGTTTGTACACACTATGCTTCACCACAATACTCTGGATATCATTACCTGCATTGTTATCTTTCACTACTGCTTTGGCCTTTTTAAATTTTCAGATTCCTCTCCTAAGTATCTTCCCCCCATTAGTTCTCTCAACAGCTCCAGATACAGGATCTGCCAGGCAGTGGTTCTAGCATGGCTCAGGTGAAGACCATCCTGGTGGTACATCACTCTCTTTCCCAGTAGAGGTGTCAGCGCCAAATGAATCAAATCCCGTTTCCCCTACCCCAATCTTTGAACCCCACATTCAATTCTCTAAAATCCCAGCTGATGTGAATAACCACCTTTTTGATGATACAAGATCTCTTTTCCCTTTCAGAAAAAACAAAATCAATAGATTTCACTGAACTTTGAGGCACTTTTACAAGTTTAGGGTCCAGCTTTAAACAAACTTGGCTGATGAGTGATGCAAGTCACAGAGATAAGTGGGACTAATACACCAGACTTGAAGTAGGCACGCATTAACCTGTTACTATGTTTTTTAAAAACAGTATAAAATATGCTTAAGTCCTGAACTATACATTTAAGCCCTCCATGTGTACATCCATGTACGTTTCCAATGTTTCAAAATGAAATAGATAAAACACTTCGAATGACAGGAACCGATACAGATTTAAGTAGATTCAACTTCACAGTAAGTGAACAAACAGCAACTGCTATGGTTGAATACATTTCAAACATAAAACTTTTTTCAGAATAACTAAGTAAACATAAACCCACATTACTGGGTCATTTTGCTTCAGTAAAATAAATTAACCAACTACTTCCGGCATTTTTGAGCCCAGCCAAAGCACGCCTAAACAGCCAGCTTAAATCCCAAATGATTTCACAGCTTTTTTTACTGGACCTGACTGTTAGCAAGTATTTGTCTCTCATTTTATCTCTGTGTTCACAGCCAGGAGAAGAAAGTCTGTTGGATGCAATTTTGCTCAATGTCCTGTCCACAGACTTTGAAACATTTTGGGTGTTTGTTGATTACCAAGGCAAATGATTCAATTACTTCTTGTTATAATCCCGAGGCAGAAACAACTTGAACAGCTGGCCAACCATTACCATTGGCAAATGGGCAGTTTTGTAATGCCAATATTTTGTGGTGGTGCACGTGAGATTTTGGTACAAAAATGCATCTTCAATGCACTTACACTTCTGGACAAGACTTTTTGGTAGGTCATCAGCACCGACGCTGTCACCTTGCAATAGGAGAATGCAGACAGGACAAACCGTCATGTCAGTATGTAACAACGATTTAGTGCTAATTATGGCCGTAAAACTAATTAAAAACATCTTTATCTCATACAATTGTTTTCACTATTTTGGCTCTTGAAAATTGATCAAAGAGTTCCTAAAACAAGGTTATTCTCCCTAAAATGTCAAGAGTTTAATTAAATTTGGAAGAACTGCTTGCTTTAATTATTGGCAGGCTAAAATAATCAGAGCAAATTTGGTCCATTCTGATCATATTATTATATCTTGTATGCACCAATAGTTGGTTTTATTCAGTATTACCAGCGAGTTAGCACATATGCAAGTAGTAAACAGATCCATAAAGGCTCTGTGAAAACTGTGTACAAGCTAGAATAACCTTCAAAATGACAAAGGACAACTCTATGGAAGAGTTTGTGACTGGATAAATGACAAAATAAAGTGACTTCCATAAACACTGGACACAGTTGACATAAATCATGAGCAGCAAATATAATACAAAAGTAAGTTATCTTAAGGTCACTGATCTGGAACGTTTATCCTGTTAACTCTCAACAGCTACTGCCAAACCAACTGGGTATTTTCAGCACTTGCCTTTTTTCTGAATTTCCAGCATCCACAATATTTTGGTTTTATTTAACACAATAGTTCATTTCCAATAAACACCTGCTGCATGATGCAGCTCTATTACACCAGAAAAATATATATCTGATTTTGCACTAAGAAATTTGGCTCCAATGGTCTCTTTGTTTACTATGCATACAGTTGGTTCCAAGTTATTGACTTCAATTACATCCTTCAGATACATAGTTCCTTACATCAAACCCTGGGGTTACCTCAGAATGATTTCTTCTTAAGATAATCAAATAATAAGACAGAAAAAAAAACTTGCATTTATATCAAGACTCTCATCATTGTGGAATGTCTCAAGGTGCTTTACAGCTAAGAAAGAACTTTTGAAGTGTAGTCACCATTATAATGTGGGGCATGTTGTCGCCAAAGGAGTACACAGCAAGCTCCCATGGACAGCGATGAACAAACATTTAAGAGTTGTTGTTTAAGACACATTTATTGGCTGGGACACCTGAGGAATTAAAATCCAATTTTAGTCATGAAATTATTGTTTCCAAGACAGTAAAAATGATACCTCTGTAAATCATGCATTTTAATTCAGGCAAACAGTTCAACCTTTGAACAGTTACATGCAAAATATCAGAGTAAGCCTAACAATTAGATTCTTTTGAAATTTGCAGTGCTAGGTGCCAGTGGTCTGGTTCATTGATGGGTGACCTCCGATCTAGGTCTGAATCCAGTTACTGATAATTAAAACAAGATTGGACAAGTTCCTGTCAAATTCCTGAATGGACACACTTGCTGTACTGATGACAAGTAGCCAACAAGCCAATCTCAAACAGCGCCAGCTAGGCATTTAATAATCCGGAAAAGGTACAAGGACAGCTTGCATTGGAAATACAAAGGTCAGGTTGGTGTAGGAGGGCTAAGCTAACAATCAAGTTAGAACTTGCAGATAGAACTTTAGTCTGTTTGTAATTGCTCTCTCCTGTACCAAATCTAGGAATGACTTAAGACTGGTATTGGAAACAAAACGTAGACTTTTGTTTTTGGGATACCAGTTACTTGAACAGCCATTCTACGTTCTTGATAATAAGAGCTCCATTTCAGTCAAGATGCCCGCCTCAAAAACTTGGAGAAAATACTCCATAGAAACACTATAATGAAAGCAAGTGTCAAATGGATTTGTACTTGTTGTTGCTGAGTTAAGCATTGTAGAAGGGAGACAAGTAAAAGGTACTTAGACTAAACCACACTCCCACAAAAAGTCATTGAGTGGAATCTATTTCAGGAAAGAGAATAATCCATAATGGCATAAAAGCTGAGAAGTAGGAAAGTAAACAGCTACGCTTAGGCTGCAAATTTGTAAAGTATTCACAAAGCAGAAAGATAATACCACAGGCATTTAAGGATTTCACTTCAAGATCAGGCATTTGGTCATGGTGTCTCCATATGTTGATTCCAATATAATGCCTCCAGAGACGGACAATTAGTAATCCTGATAGTGCTATTGCTAACAGATCCCATTGCAATTCTAAACATACTTTAAGCCAGAAACACTGTAGACAGCAGTTAATTGGATAGAAAATCCATCACACTTTACAAGCAGAAATTGATGGTGGACATTTCAAACTGGGATATCGCCTATAAATAGCAAATAAAATATTTTACAAAAACTTGAAGGGACTTTCCAATGAATCATGCTTCAGCAGTCAAATTTGAACTTCATTCAAATGGTATTACCCCGATTGCCATGACTGGCTCTTCATGGGATCTGCCCCCTCTGCTAAAATGTGGTTCGGAAGAAAAATTGTTTGAGGTAGCTCTCTACAAATAATTCCCCTTTTCTACACTTTGTCCAGGGCCTGTCTAATGATTAGCAGTAAAGAATAAATCAACATGGAGTCTTTACAGAAGAGCCACTGTTCCTGGTTAGCAACATGGTTCTTGAATGATAATACTAAGTAAAACGACAAATCAGACTGAGCTAATGGAACACGTTTGTGCCCCATGAATGGAAGAGTAGAACTCACTGTCTCCACCCACAAACTGTATGACAGCAGAATGGGTGGAGCTCAATGAAATAAGATTATTAGTTTGTTCAGAATGATTACTTTACATAACACCTCTTCCAAGCTTTTCTCCCCATAGTTAACTATTATACAATCATGCATATAAAGTGGATTATATTTATCGCGGCCTCATCTACTGCCATCACGCCACCCCCAACCCAAAGTTTCTCTGGCTATGTAAATACAGGCATTCTGGATATTTCATAATTTCCACAGAACACACTCATTGGACTTGGAAGAATAGGAGGTCTTCAAATGAGGAGTGTTGGCCATGCTTCTGATCCATGGATCATTTCTCAAATGAGGATTGATAACCTCAAGGAGATCCTTTGTCGAGGACATAATTCCGTAGCCACTGTTGTCAGCACATGATCTTATATGGAGGTCCCTTAATCTCCTGAATTTCATTCACAGAGCAATCTTTCCTTGGTAATTCAGTTGGGTACCTCATATCAGCATCAAGAGAATGCCTAATCTCGAGAGTGTCCATTAAGGAAGACAGTTTCTCTGCTTGAAATAGGCACTTGTTTCCTCGTTCTAACCTGGATTTCAGGTCCAAGTAATATCATTCCATTTGGGAAGGTTGGTCACTTTTTTTTATTGTCAGGACAGAATATTTCCTCCTCCTGACAGTGTACTGAAGCAAAGGGATTGGTTGACCCTTGACAGGTTGTTTTAACACTTTTCCCCAACCACATTCTATACCTACATAATCTGTTTTATTTTCTTCTGTCTTCATCTTTTGTGTAATAAACTTCTGTTCTGCTATCAAAGAAACTCTGCAGCCTCTTGTGACAATGTTTCAGTGAATAAATACCATGCAAACTCAAACTAATATATGATCTACAAGGCCAGATTTTTCCAGAAGTACCATCAAGCCAGGGTCAAAACGCATCCACGCTCAAAATAAGATTTCTGATTGCAAACAAAATAAATGTTTTCAAATCTCTTATGTGCATTGCATGCTAATATAAATGGTATCGTTCCTATCCTCACGACAGTTACCCCACGAGTGCCATGTAGCCTCACCTCTAAGTTGTGAGTTAAGCTTTTCAGCCATGACAACTGGACGCTAATGCCTGTTCCTGTATCAAGATTCTCTACCTACGTGTTACGATTGCAATGCCAAAGAATGGCTCACCACCACTTTAAGGGCACTTGGTAGCTTTGCTTGCAATGTCCTCATCCTATGATCAGAAAGAAAATAGATATCAAGTTGGGGAACGTATGAAAAGATTTATTCCCTTTATTCCAAAAGGAGATGAAAGAACAAAGGAATGACACTATTACGGAGGACATTCAAAATGGCTTACTCAAGGCCCACTTAGCATAAGTCTGCAATGTCAACAAACATACTCTTCTCGTTGCTACTACAAAGGAGATAATTTCTGGAATGAAATACCACTATAATACACAGCACTCCTACATCTGAGAGATCTGGAGTGAATTTATCTATAAAACTATTAAATGTAGGGAGCCTTATTTGTTCATCTGTCTGTCATCTTAACGGTGACGGACCATTTCTGTACCAGATATGCATCATGAGGCATAAATTAATCCAACAGACCTGGCTATGGATTCATACTTTTGTGTTTATCAATGGTCATTCTTAAGCTGTGACTCACAAACTTTACATATTTAACGAAGATATACTTTTTTCCCGATCATGGCATAATACCAACTCCAACTTCTATTTTATATCACTAAGAATATGATACGTTATAGTCGGTATTGTATTTTATGCTTCAGAGATATCTAGGGATATCCACTTGTATTGTGTCAACATGAGTTTATTTTAAAATGCTTTAAAATTGCTGCATCCATGCTTAAAGCCGCTAGCCTGAGTTCAGTTTAAGTAACCACACCCATGTTTAACTGATTATTTACAGTGTGTCATCAACAGACACTGTACAACTGAGCAGTACCATGATGAAGCATAGACCGCATGCTGTGCAACCAAGAGTTTTGCATGTTCAACACAGAGAAGTATTACTCAAGCAAGCCTGGTTATTCTTTGATAAGACCTTCAAAACCAGACGGTAAAACATCATAGCATGTTTCCCATCTCCTCAGTAACTCATCCATAACCATGTTTCACTATATTTTGAGAAGTATGCCCTGGTCAGCAATTTCTTTTGAACAAAAGAAAGGCCCCACTTCTTTAAACACAGCAGGAGTCCTGCTGTCAATTTTCCATCCGCTAATATTCTCCACCAGTAAAGAATGAACAAACTTCCATTACAAAAACCATTTTTAAATCTTTGGACATCCCAAAGCACTTTGAAGTCAGCGAAGTACAACTGAAGTGTAGCCACTGTTGTAATGTCTGCCATTGTCAATTCATCTTTAACTTCTTTATCTAAGGTATATAGACTTCTACTTTAGCTTCATTTTATGCTCATCTAGTTCAATGGTGCAAAATGGAACAGTTTTACAGTACCAGATGCTAGTGCAAATCCTTTAAAAGGTACAGACAGCAATAGGTTCCAACTTGAAATGTCAGTCTACATTCTCCCAAGGATCACAGAATTTGGAAATTATTCCATAAGAAATCCAGGGGAAGAATTACTTGGACATTAAAACAAATTTAGGAGCTTTTTGTGGCAATTACTTTAATTAGTTTTGTTTACTAGCCAAATAAGCATTGGATCAGAGGAAATAAAAGTCTAAAGAATTTTAAAGTTGGAGATGAAACAACAATAGAAGTGGCAAGGAGGTTGAAAAGAAAGGATCTTAAAATGAACTCACCCAGAATGTGTTAAAAGGAATACCACTCACACAAGTAAGAGTTCATTGCTCCTTGAATTTCCTGTCATGAACAAGACCATACAGAAATTATGTCCATTAAAAGCCAATTTCAATGGCTGTGCATTTTCCTACATTTACTATGCAGTCTTCCATGTTCCGGAAAATAGGAGGATCTATGAAATTCATCAATTTTTCCTGATGTTAAGGAAGACAACTGTAAAATACAATGAGGTAATCCACATTGTTTACTTCATAGTTTCAAGAAAAAATATAACTTAGAGGAAACATTCAGTGCTTTTAACTGGACTCTAAGTACTTTCATGCCATAGTTGTGGCAGTGATGGAAGCAGCAGCAACTCAACGTGAGGTTTTGACTTTACAGGGAAACATTTTAAACATGGTGAAACTCAACAGAACCAAGAAAGAAAAAGATGGAAGTGTGAAAGAACTATTCAATTGCTCCTAAACAGCCAGAACAGGCACAATGCCTAAAGGCCACCTTTTCTCCAGTGAAATGTTGTCAGCATTTAAAGGGGTACTGGGTTTCCCATTACATCTTATGTGACCCAAGATCTGCACAGATCAGAATGGGCACAGAGCTAAAAACCTCTTTACATAACAACTGTTGTACACAGTCCAGTTATCTCACTTGCCCCTCGAAGATGGCACATGTACAATATTAAAATGACTTTTGATGGTGTTGTATTACTCCAGATGTTTGCTACCTCCATGGATACAACTAGTCCTTTTATTGAGCAGTCTTAAGAACTAGGTAATGTTTTGTTGGTTGGATGTGCATGATAGAACACTGGGTGCGTCTGAGCGTAGCAGTTTGTTGCGTGTGGACTCTGAAAACTGGTTTCAACTTCATGCCGGAAGTAGAACAGGATACAGTTTTCTTGTAGTCCTGGCTAGTTTTCAGATGTAGCCACATTGTACACAATACTGACATGAAAGGCAAGCTTTATTGGTATTAATCTGAACTCCAAAAGCAGCAATACATATCTGAGAAGGTTGGGCAAAGATCATGTGACAGGGGCATTCTTTGGAGTGAATGGGTCTATTGCATTTATCAAGATTGCTTTTCACCAGCCTTCAATCCTGAAGAACCTGCTTCTAGCTGTAGATTAAACAGTATAAAAAGTTCAATTAATTAGAAGACAAATGGAGTATAGCAGGAAAAAAAAATTCTCTTTGCTGTTTGTGTTTTACTTTGCTCAAGGTTAAAGATTAGGTGTAAATCAAAAATCACATTTTCAGACTCTGGAATCATTAACAATCAAACACTGGCTCAGACAGGAGCAGGTCCACTGAAGGTTATATTACATATCTACGCTGGGTTGGGTTGGGCTGGGCCCAATTTTACATTTGCAGATGATGGACCATGTGCAAGGACCTTAAACTGTGGGAAAGGTTCGTGATCAATTTCAAGAGGATGTAGGAATGCACAGACACACGACAGGTGAAATTCCAGAGAAAAAGTGTCAAGTGATCCATTTCAGCATAATGAACAGAGGTGAGACTATAAACAAAATAAAGGATACAATTCGAAAGGGGTGCAAGAGCGGAATAACCAGTAATAAGTGTGTGCATAAATCACAAAGTGGCAGCCAGGTTTTTCTGTAAGCAGCTAATAAGGCATACAAGATCCTGAGCTTTGTAAATGCAGGCACAAAGTACAAATGCAAGCAAGTTACAGTGTATCTGCATATAACACTAACTCTATATTAAGAATTTGAAGGCACTGGATAAAACACAAAGAGATTCCAGGAGCAAGAGATTTCAGTTATAGATTGATAACTGATTTGTTATCTTTAGAGAAGCAAATGGTGAAGAGGAAATTTGCTGGAAAAAAGTGTTCAAAATCACGATAAGGTTGGACAGGGCAGATAGGGAGTAACTGTTCCCATTGGCAGAAAGGTCAAGAACCAGAGGACACCAATTTATGGCGATTAGCAAAAGAGCAAGAGGTGATAGGAGGAAAAGCCTGTGTGGTTAGGATCTGGAATACCTTGCTCAAGTATAGGAAGTAGATCTGGAATACGTTACCCAAGTATAAGAGGAGATTCAATCATGGTTTTCAAGAGAGAATTGAAATCAGTATCTGAAAAAGAGAAGCTTGCACGGCCATAGGAGCAAAAGGTAAGTGGGACAAGCAGATATATTCTTACAGGGAGTCAAAATGGAGTTGGTGTGTTGAATGGCCTCCTTCAGTGTTATGCTATGATTGTAAGCCAGGTACAGCATAAATTGTTTAGGCACAGCACATACTGAGCTTGGTATATGGACTGGATCAAAGTGAGCAGCAGATGCAGGTTAGACATAAACTTACAACACTCAATCAAATACACCCAGTTCATGTAAGCATTGGTTAGACATAAGGCTCTCAATTTGACTTTTCTTTCCCTGAAATGCTTGTGTGAAAAAGGTTTGCTTTGCTTTTTCTCCTCAGGTCCTTTAACAAAAGCATGTCTTAATTACAACCTCAAAAGAATCATGTTTTGGCCTTTCCCTCCCCACCTCCCCCATTCAAGAAATTCTTACAACCTGCTGTGTATCATATTCCATATAACCTGTTCAAGCAGATGATGACATCTCTGGGACAAGTTGGGACTTCAGCCTGAACTTTCTGGCTGAGAGGTAGGGTAACGACTACTGTGCCAAACATTCTTACACCCTGGCTTCAATGCCAATTCTTTATCTACTGTTTGAGTATAATGGGGTGGGGGAACTTGCCCTTTGCAGCTTTTGTGCTTTGTGTTGATCAAGGTTAAAGATGAGGTGTAAACCAAAAATCACATTTTCAGACTCTGGAATCTTGAACAATCAAACACTGGCTCAGACAGGAGCAGGTTGAGGGTGCCCTGCACCATTTCAAAGAAATGTGACAGAACTAACACCTCAATCTGCAGCCTGGAATTCAGTCAAAGATCCCAAAAGTAGATCTTGAACTTTGACCCAGCCACAGTCAATTGAAGACCACCGGTGGATCAGAGATCATCAACAAGAATGTAAAAAGGTTGTGTATGAATTTAAAATGGAACCATGTCCAACCTACTGTGCAGGCAAAAGCCATCTCCTATTGACTGACTGCTTCACAATTAATAGTTCACTTTTTTTCATTTGCTTTCTTTGCCCTCCTTTTTGTTTAAGAAAAAGAGGAGAAAAAAGATACCATATCAGAGATAGTAGGAACTGCCGACGCTAGTTTTTTTTTCCTGAAGAAGGGTCCAGATGCGAAACGTCAGCTTTCCTGCTCCTCTGATGCTGCTTGGCCTGCTGTCTTCATCCAGCTCTACACCTTGTTATCAAAGATACTATATCGATTCCTTATCAGGATTTACTTTCATCAGCCCCATTAAGTATTTAAGTACTCATTAAGTATTTAACTGATAATTCTTCGTATTTAAACCTAGTCAACTAATGCTACAGGCGATACTGGATGCTGTCAGTGGGTTAAATCGCGCAACAGCCTTCCAGAAAATAGTAAGAGAAATTAAAAGTGACTGGAGTTGCATGTGCTGACAGGTATTTCTCCACACTTTAAGGTTCCTGTGGTGTATTGGTAGTGCCCCCACCTCTGGGCCAGAACATCTGGATTCAGCTCCCACCTCAGGGTATGATGGCCATGGAGGTTTTTCATAATACATCCAGGCAATGCAGCGTGCTACAAATGTTGGAGGTACCATTTTGTATGAAGAATTACTTCGTTTCACGGTCCTTTCAAATAGACACAAACAAGCCCACAACATGGTCTGAATGCTCTCAGTGCTGTTCATAATATTGATCCCTCAAGCAATGCTAAAAACAATGATTACATCATTTAGTTATAAATGTTGTTCTTTGAGGGACAATTAGCTCTTTCCTACAGCAAAACACACTTACGTAAAGCAATTTATAAGGAGTCCAGAGGTCATGCTATGGAAATGCAACTTTCTTGCAAATAATGAGGACCATTGGCCTACATCACAATGGAGTCGGACTCTGTTCTCACCCAATACATGCACTTCCAGCAGGTATACGGATCACCTGTCAGGAGTAGGAACTTAGTCCAATTTTCAATATCATAATCGAAGGGCAACTGAAGCTAACTGTATATAGCTCTAACCAACAACCCAGCTAACACATCAGAACAACCATGCTCCCCTTAGATCCCTGCAAGTGTAGATAACTACTCCCTGCAAGTGAATTAGAAGATTTGATTTTGAGTATGATCAGCAATTTTGGTGAAAATTGTGCAGTTTGAAAATGTGTCACCCTAAGTTTCTCTTCAAACTCCTGTGCCTGCTGAATGAATGAACCATGAACACAAATAGGGGTAACATTTAAGAAAAAATAAAAAGCGTATTCTCATTAAAGGAGACAACAAGGTGCAGGGCTGGATGAACACAGCAGGCCAAGCAGCATCATAGGAGCAGAGAGGCTGACGTTTCGGGCCTAGACACTTCATCAGAAAAGCTTCTCATTAAAGGACCTTAGTTTTAAAAATAAAAACTTTCCTTGTTGTATCCGAGTGCGGTAACTGGGTAGAATTTGTTATTTATACTGGGGAGGCGATGGCCTTGTGATATTATCTTAAGACGATTAATCCAGAGACCCAGATATTAGAACATCGAACAGTACAGCACAGTACAGGCTCTTTGGCCCACGGTGTTGTGCCGACCTACTATTCTACCAAGAGCAATCTACCCTGCATACCCACCCACACCCTACTCTCCCCCACTCCACAACCCAGCACACCCCCTGCCCCCCTCCCCATGTCTGGGCACCTGGGTTCAAATCCTGCAACTGCAGACGGTGGAATTTGAAAAGATCTTGAATTAAAAAGTTTAAATGATGATCACATAACCATTGTCTGTTATCAGGACAAACCCACCTGGTTCACTAATGTCTGTTAAGGAAGGAAATCTGCCAATGTTACCTGACCTGGTCATATGACTCCAGAGCAACAGCAATGCGTTTGACTCTTAACTGCCCTCTGGGCAATTAGGGATGGACAATGAATGCTGGCCTAGCCAGCGATGCCCATATCCAGTTAATGAATAAAAATGGGTTAATCACGAAATGACATTTTAAACTGAATTGTCAATTTGCCACCTGCAAGTAACCAGGGGAGATGATGGTATTGTGCTAATATTACCAGACTACTAATCCAATGCCCAAGATAATGCTCGTGTGATACAAGTTCAAATCTTACCAAGGAACTCAGGCCAACGGTAACTAGGGTTTGGCAACAAATGCTGGATTGCCAATTACACATCTTCTGAACCAATGAAGAAATCGGAATTAAATGCCCTCAAAGTATGCAAACCACAATCTTATCATCTTTAATTTACTAAGGAATTGCACTTCAGTCATGAGAACTGGTTGTAAACTGGAGTGTCCACAAGACCTACTCCTGCTCCCATTTGTTATGGTAAAGGTACAGTCGTCAGCTCCTCAGCAAGTTGTGTTTTTTTTTGAAAAAAACAAGATCATTCAAAATTTGCCTGTTAGTGTCCTTTAACCCAAAAATAAATCAGTTTGGAACTTCCAGGAAGCCTGCAACCGAATGCAAATTTAGCAAAATCTCACAACAGCAATTTATTCACCAAGGATATGGCTGGTTCTGCTAGAGCTTGCTTCTAGTCTTTTTAAAACTAGTGCAAAAGAAGATCATACAACTTTGGTTTGTGCAGAACCCAACTTTTACTCAAAACTTCCTGATCTATTGTGCCAACTGCTCCAATGTCAAACAAATTGTTGCAAACTAAACCAACATAATCCAGAAGTTGTAGGCCTGTATAATTATGAGCATACTTGCGTATCCTAGCAGTTAAGGTTGGAAATTTCTTTTGAAGATTGATTTGCCACTCATGACAGTACTGTTAGATAATCAGTAATGATTATTAAAATTAAATGAAAGAGTACTCAAACTTTGTAGTACAATCATGCTACTGTATCTCTCCACGCAGACGTTGCCAGCTCTAAGCATTTATTTTTTCCTTGATTGTGCATTTTATTTGATTCTTGCAAATCAAATAATTGAACCTGGCAGTAACAAATAATTTGACAATAACGTTCCATTAGCTAAGTGAAGCATTACTCCTAACATAGCTAAATTTAACAGATATATTTATTCTGAACGCAAGTCCATGGTATATTGAAATGATGCAATCACTAGGAAGACCTATTGGGTGTGGCTCTCCCTCTGTGATGGACAATGAACGGTGTTCTCCTCCTCAAAATCCTGTACACCAAAAGTTAAAGGGGAAATGGAAAGCGTCCAGTCCACTCCGAGTCAAAATCTTTCACCTGTATCAAATTATTTAAATTTGGCTTCTAATAGAACTCACTTTAGCAATACCCTCAGAATTGCAAGGAAGGAACACGTTAAGGAAATTGGATCAGTGTGTAGAAAGAAGCAGTGGTGGTAGGGAGCAGGGAGAATGTTGAATACAGTGACCTGATAAATTGCCCGCAAGTTCAAAAAAGTTGCTCTGTCTCCCACTTTCCATCTTTCTCTCTAAAAGAAAAATTGCAATTCTATTGCACCTGTCTTAGCACCGATGTACATTTGGAGTTTAGTCGTTATTTCAATATAGGAATTAAGATAGCCGATTTGCATGCAGCAGGATCCCATGCACAGCAGTTAGGTAAGTAGATAATCTGTATTTCATGAAGTCATTAGAGGACACAAATATCAACCCAGACACTGGGGAGATTTCCTCTAATCTTGTTTAAAAGAGGGATAATGGAATATTTTGATTGGCAACGTCCATGCTTTCTCATCTCACCTGATACAATAGCTCTTTACTAATGGCAAAAAATTGTTAACTCAGACTGTGTTGTAGTCTCTGGAGTTAGACTTAGACTTTTCACTGTAATTTCTCTCTTTGGCTTTCCTCCCTCAATATGTTCCTTCCGTCCCTATCTCCCAGCACCCTCTATCATGACAGTCATCATCTGTATCCCTCTGCACAATTGTTCAGGGCTTAGTTACAGCCAGGAATCTTAAAGAACTAGACTAAACATCACAGTCAGACAGAGATGGCAAGAACTGCAGATGATGGAGTCAGAGACAACACAGTGTTGAGCTGGAGGAACACAGCAGGTCAGGCAGCATCAGAGGAGCAGGAACGTTGGTGTTTTGGGTCAGTACCCTTCTTCAGAAAGGGGGTGGGGCAAGGAGCTGGGAAATAAAGAGAGAGAGGAGGGGTGGGGCTCGGGAAGGTAGGTGGGATGGTGATAGGTGAGTGCAGATAGGGAGTGGTGGGGATTGGTCAGTGAGGTGGGAGGAGTGTATAAGCGGGAGAGAAGACAGACAGGTCAAGGAGGCGAGGATGAGGGAGAGGGTTGGTCATGGGATGAGGCTGGGAGTAGGGAGATTTTAAAACTGGTGAATTCCACATTTAGGCCAAAATCGGGCAGTTAGCTCCCGAGGCAGAATACGAGGTGCTGCTCCTCCAGTTTGCGGGTGGTGTCATTGTGATACTGGAGGCCGCCCAGGATGGACGTGTCACCCAGGGAGTGGGAAGGGGGAGTTAAAATAGTTCATGACCGGCACGTGTTGTCTTTTGTCGTGTACAGAGAGCAGATGCTCTACAAAACAGTCTCAGAGCCTCTGCTTGGTCTCACCAATGTAGAGGAGGCCACACCGGGAGCAGCGCATACAGTAGACCACATTGGCATATGTACAGGTGAACCCCTGTCTGATCTGAAAGGTTTGCTTTGGGCCTTGAATGGAGGAGAGGTGGAGACGGCGGGGCGGGAGGGGGGATGTGTTGGGGCAGGTGTCGCACTTCCTGTGGTTGCAGGGAAAGGTGCCAAGGTTAGTGGGGAGTGTAGACAGGACAAGGGAGTCACGGAGAGAGCAGTCCGTACGAAAGGCAAATAGGGATGGGGAAGGAACCATCTCTTGGGTCGTGGGTTGGATTGTAGGTGGCAGAAGTGGCAGAGAATGATACGCTGGATCTGGAGGATGGTGGGTTGATGTGTGAGGATAAGGGGGATTTGTCTTCATTTATGTTTGGGGGTGGGGTGTTGGGGACACACCACTAACCTCCGCATCCAGCGTATTATTCTCTACCACTTCTGCCACCTACAGTCCGACCCCACAACCAAAGAGATATTTCCCTCCCCACTCCTATCTTCCTTTCATAGGGACTGCTCACTCTGCGACTCCCTCGTCTGCTCCACACTCCCCAGTAGCCCCAACACCCCTGGCACCATTCCCTGCAACTGCAGGAAGTGTTACGCCTGACCCTACACCTTCGTCTTCACCTCCATTCAAGGCCCAAAGCAAATCTTCCACATTAGACAGGGATTCACCTGCACATTCGTCAATGTGGTCTACTGCATCCACTGCTCCCACTGTGGCCTCCTCTACATCAGTGAGACCAAGCGTAGACTCAGACTGTTGCGTGGAGCATCTGCATTCTGTATACGACAAATAACAACACTTTCTGGTCGTAACCATTTTAGTTGCCCCTCCCACTCCCTGGATGACACGTCCATTCTGGGCCTCCTCTAGTGTCACAAATGTTGCCACACGCAAATTAGAGGAGCAACACCTCATATTCCGCCTCAGGAGCCTACAGCCACTGCCCTAAACATGGAATTCACCAGTTTTAAAATCTCCCCACTCTCAGCCTCATCCCATATCTAATTCACCCTTCCATCCCCACCTCCGTGATCTGACACAACCTGTCCAACTTCTCTCCCACCTATGTGCCCCACCTATCCTACTGACCATTCCCCACCACTCCCTACCTGCACTCACCTATCACCATCCCACCTACCTTCCCCAGCCCCAGCCCTCCCCCCTCTAATTACTTCCCAGTTCCCTTCCTCCTCCCCATTTCTGAAGAAGAATCCTGACCTGAAATGTCAACTTTCCTGCTCCTCTGATGCTGCCTGGCCTGCTGCGTTCCTCCATCACAATCAGACAGCTCTTTCCAATGTGTTGTTTTTTTTGGGAGAGACACTCGCTGGTCTATGTTTAAAAAAAGTGTGACCTATTTTAATGCATTATGCACTTAAAAATAAACTGAGTCCCATCTGCTTAAGTGGGTTTTGTGATCTGCTTTGGATGATGAATCTTGGTCCCAACATGGTCAGCAAAGTTGACAGCTCCATTAATGATGGCAGGAAGCACCAAGATAAGTATCGCCAAACAAACAAAGCAAATATGGCTCAAAAGTTTTGTTCCTATTTCTCTGGGTTGCATGGAAAGGTCCAGAGAATTATCACAATGCACGTATTGCGTAAATAAATAATTAAGGAGGAACAGGAATCACAGTCAGGTTAATGCAAGGTCAAAATTAGGTTAAAAGTGTTAAGAACGTTCTTCATTTCAAAGTAAACACTAGGCCAGCGGATCAGGGCAATAGCTTATATGGTGAACAATATTCACTGAACTCGTACAAGACTCTAGGTCTCAGGTCACGTGATAGGAGGGAGCGAGCTGGTGAAGTTAAACTTATGCCAGAGGATCTCTTGGATTAGTGTCAATCATCGAATGAGAGCAGACAGGATATTTTCCAGACGTAGCCCCATGATTCATTGGGTTTTCAAAGGTTTGATCGATTTCACTTCGGATTGTAAGACTGCCAATGGAATGCTGGGTGCGTGTACTGTGGCACACGTTGCACACGGCTAGTGGCCTGGACGGGTTCGGAGCAGATTTCTCGGCTGTTTATCACTTTTCAATTGTTTGATGGAAACTAATACCTTACCCAACCAATACCTTGCAATGACACAGTGTTTTTAACTCCACCGAAACACAATGCAAGGGAAAAATGATGTTGAGCCAAAGAGGTTGAAGTTATGACTAGTGACTAAACACTTTATCAAACGGACAAGTTTAAACAGGAGAGACGTTAAAGGACTGCAGGAGGGGCAAAGAGGAGGAATAAAGAAATAAAGAAATATGGCAGCTGCCACTGGTCATATTGGGCACTGGGTTACCAATCACTGCCAGCCTGTGGTCAAAGGTTTGGTGTTGCCACCAATTATTCCTTCTAGGTTTTAAAATGACCAATAATGGTTCACACAGCACTGGAGCAACAAATCATAAAAGGTCAACAGCAAGTTACAAAAGGAAACTTATTAATGCTCAAGTAAAATGTCAATTACTGGGATGACGGTGAACCCCAGCATAGGCAGGGCCGACCGGCCATGGAAGATCTGAACCGTGACGGTGGACTCCGCACAGATGCCTGAGTGCAGATGTACCTCTGGGAGAGGGGCAGAGAGCTGAGCACTACCACCTCCTCCACAGCCCACTACCTGAACGCGCTCATGGCCACCTTGGTCAGGCCTAGGAGCAGGTTCACAAGGAGGTCCTTCGTATCTTCCCAGCCCTGCCTGCACAGGGTACCATTAGATCGATAGCATGGGGCTAAAATGCAACCAAACATTTTAAGAATAGCCTCTTTAAATAGGAGCTGCAAATGAAAACAATGAAAATAAATTGGAAAACAGTTTACAATGGGGGGGCCATGGGACTGCTGTAGGCAATACTCTCCACCCCAGATTCTTGAAAAAAAGCAAGCACTCTATCTAGATATTTTTAATCAAACTGTTCAGGCATGTGATGACAGACCTCTGGCACAACAGCGGATCCTCTATCTCAGAGGTAGGGACGCTATCGCTGTACCACAAGCACTCTCACACCGTTTCTTTTTTAACCATGTGACACAGGTGGGCCACATGTAAACCTCTCCAACATCCCAGCAGAGAAAGGGTAAGTACAAAATTATTTTTAATCAGGTCCTTGTACAGCAGGACATGGGCAGCTCCATAATTTCCAGTTGTGTGGTTTGCCAGCATGTTCCTACCTCCAGCTGATTCCCAGCAGGCCACAACTGTTACTATTCCACGAGTTTCCTACAGTCTTAGGAAGCTTCCAGAAGACAGGCTCCCTGCAAGTGCTAGAAAGGAGGCAGACTCCCAGTTGAAGGTAAGAATGAGAACCCAGTGTAGGAGTATGCCACTCAGCGCTTGAGCCTGTTCGTCCTTCTATGGCTGATCCATGGCCTAACACCATATCCCTGCCTTTGGCCCATATCACTCAAAACTTTTGCTTAACAAAAATGTATCTCAGATTTATCAACAATGCACCCAACATCCATTGCTGTGGAAGAAAGCTTCAAGTTACCCCTCATTTTCCTGCTAATATCTTGAAGACTTTGATGAGATCACTCCTTAAAGTATCTCCAATTGACTGACATTTTAGATCCTTAATATTCTTGGGCTGGAGCATGGAAAGGGTGTTGCTTCTTGTTGATAAGTGCAGAACTAGGGTCATATTTTAGGACCGGAGAAGAGGAGACATTTTCTATGGGCCACACATCTTTGGAGCTGATGGGGGGGGGTCCTTAAATATTTTCAAGGCAAAGGTAGATCAATTCCCTTGCCTAACCAAAACAAAGTCGTGGGTGTAGATGAGTATGTGGATTCCTAAAACAAATAGCTCAATGATCTTATTAAATGCTGGAGTAGTTCTTGATAGGATGTTGAATAGTCTTCCTCTGTTTTTAATTCATTTGTCCAAATTCCTCTCTCCAACTGATGCACAAATGGCCAAAGAAAATCTCGCCACGAGGGTAATCCAATAGCTGTAACCATTTAGGATTCTTGTGGTGCCTCTGGACCAGGAGGCTTGGGTTTAAGTCCCACCTGTGTCAGATGTGTCACATGTCAGAACAGGTCAATTCCAAATACTGTGGATGATGGAAATTTGAAACATAAGAAACTTAACATATCTGGTAGCAGCTTTGATGAGTATTTAAAATTGCAAGGATGTGAAAAGAGTGGAGGTGGATATAGCTATCTTGAGGTGCCTTCTCTTTTCCCTTTCTTGCAGCAACAAGTTATAATTTCTTCATTGCAAGCCCCTCTAGCTTCCAAAACCGACATGACTTTCTTAGTTGAAATGGTGAGTATTCCCTCATTACGATTATTCTGTCCGAATTGGAGTGTGCATGCGATTCTATGCAGGGTCAGGACCTAGAAACCAAGATCGAAGCCCTAACTAGAAAACAAAGTTTCAATCAATAGAAGAAAGATGAAGTCCATATGGCCCATCATGCCCATTCCAGTAATTTTCTTTTAGAAATAAAAGCCACTCATTAGCCCTATTCCCCTGCTCTTTGTACTGAACCCTGACAATCCTTTCCTTCTTCAGTGAGCTCCAAGATTCTGGTTTTGAACGAGAGTCTGCTTTTAAGGTTGTGCTTTTCAGATTGCAACAAGGCACTGCAAAATGACTGGCAAATTGTTCTTCATTGTAAGAGTATCAGACAATGCCAGAAATTATCTCGCAGGTTTTCTCTGATCATTGATGGCTGTCATTAAATCCTCCATATGACAAGACTTCAGCTGCGTTCCAACATGCTTAAAAGTGGATTATTGCAGCTATTTCCATTAGTCTGCACTACACTGAGTGAGATAACTCTAGCTCACTCAACAATTGGTATTTCTTCCCCCCCCCCTCAACTTCCCACCATCCCCCACCCACCCCATTCTGTTACTAGAAGATGTACTTCCACATATTACTCCAGTTAAGTACAGCCAACAGAATGGAATACAAGCACAGGGGATTACTGCCCTCCACAATCAGTCTGAATATGCATCAACGTGAAATAGATGACACAGAAAATAAATTGTCAGGTCAAGAATCCAGCTGGGACAGACCTAAATGGTGCTCAAAAAGGTATTTAAACCTGCTGATACCATCTTCATCTCAGAAAAACTATATAGTGAATGTGTTCTTGTTTATTTACAGATTATAGAATGCAGTGACCTGCTTCCATGTGGGTTGTTTAATTTTGGCATTTTGTGCATTTGCTTCTTTTTATCTCATCTGTGACATCCAACCAATGTCATCCTGTGCTTCAGGGTTCCCTCACTTAAACCCTTTCACCTGACCACCCATCACCACCTCAATTTAAAAATTTCTTGAATCCTTATTAAGTGGAATTTTAGTAGCTCCTTCAAATCAGTCCCTACAGTGTTTGATATTCAGTTCCCTGTATATAACTATACATGAAACACATTAGGGTTCAGTTTCCATGAAATGTAGGTGGTTGATTATGATGCCAAACATGTCAACGGTCTTTTTTGTTCCTCTAAGCAATTGAACCTGTTTTGTAATCTGTTAACTTTAACCTCAATCAAAATGAGCAAGAATTCCATTAAAAGACAGAATTTCCACTTCGGTTCAAACAACAGAACGAGTCCAAGTTACACACTTAGAGAAGTGTTTTCTTCCCTCTTGAATATCCAATCAAATATATAAAAGAGAATTGGTGTTCTGATATGAATAGGTCACTGGCAAGGCCAGAATTTATTGCTCATTCCAAAAGCCAACAAGGTGATTGTGTGAGGGATCATCTCAAACCTTTGCAGTTAATGTAATGGCATCGAGCGAGTATGGCCACAGTGCTGTTCAAATTTGCCATAAGAAAAATATCCCATGAGCCAATGAAGTTGTAGTTTAAAATGTAAAAGTTTGAGTTTCAGCCTATTCTTAAGCTGTTTAAAGAATACAGCTGAAAGTGGGTATATACCAAAAACATTTTTTAATTACCATGACAATCCAGCTCCCGAAAGTAATCTCATTTACATAGCTAAAAATGACCAAAACACATTTTTTTCATGGTACTGAGTATGATTGAGTGGTAGCAATTTCTCTTACAAAAATTTGTTCAAAAGCTTTTAAAATTTTTTCTTGTTACACACAGCCGGGTTTTTAAAGCCTCGTTACAGGTTTATGAATGGATGCAATTGATGAAGATTTGCAATAATGATTGATTTAATGTTTTGGAGTAGATTTGTAGCTCAGGTTGTGGGTGTTGAGGTTGGTTGGCTCGCCAAGCTGGTTTGTTGTTCCGCAGACGTTTCGTTACCATGCTGGGTAACATCATCAGCGCAGCCTCCGATGAAGCGTCGGTGTGTTTTCCCGCCTGGTTTTTAAAACTCTGGAGTCTGTTGAGCTGGATTACCTCACTTTCGGTTTTCCTTCATAGTGGAGTGTATATGGGGTCGAGTTCAATGTGTTTATTAATAGCATGCTTTGTGGAGTGCCATGCTTCTAGGAATTCTCGTGCCTGTCTCTGCCTAGCCTGTCCCAGGATCTTGGTGTTGTCCCAGTCGAAGTCGTGGTTCTCCTCGTCCATGTGGATCGAGTCCCACTTTGACTGGGACAACACCAACATCCTGGGACAAGCTAAGCAGAGACAGGCACGGGAATTCCTAGAAGCCTGGCACACCACGAAGAAAGCCATTTTTAAACAACATAGAACTCGACCCCATATACACTCCACTACAAAGGAAAACCAGAAGTGAGGCAATCCAGCTCAATGGACCCCAGAGTTTAAAAACCAGGCGGGAAAACACACCGACGCTTCATCGGAGGCTACACTGAGGATGTTACCAAGTGCAGTAACAAAACGTCTGCGGAACAACAAACCAGCTCGGCAAGCCAACCAACCTCAACAATGATTGATTTCGTTGGGCCCAGACCAGTTTTGTGGATGGGGCTGGCTTCGAGCAAATGTTTTTCTAACTGGGACAAAAGCAGTCCAGTACCTCCATAACTACTGCAGTCTCAACATCAATGCAGTCATTGCTTTCTCTTTCAAAAGGTTATGGCACCTCAGGTTTCACTAAAGCCCATTTGTAGTAGAAGTTCCACCATTGTTTGGGACAATTTTGCCCATTTCAGCAGAATTACATCAAAAACAACGCAAACAAGGAAAAACACCAGGCCAAGGAATACAACAATGACAACCATGAATGTAGCAATTCTCACAAAGTAACAATTCAGGCCATTTCATAATGATCTAACACTAAACAGTAGCAGGATGAATTTTGAGAGGGATGGAGACTGACATTACAGACAAGATGAATATTGAAGGAGCTCTTGAAGGCATAAAAACTTCCTGCAGTAAAATTCCAGAGACATATGAATAACAGGAACATCCATGATTTAGCAAGCTGGTATCCAAAATCAGAGGAACAAGACTTTGTAGCTTAATTGTCTTTTTTCAGAGTCACTGGAGCATTTATCATTTATTATTAGCATTCCCAATAAAGTGACTCAGTTTCAATTGCCAATCATCCAATTTCTCTGCTCAAATAAGTACACGTAGGCCCATCAACCAAGTGTCAGTGGGGTGGAAACATTTGGAGATATTAATGGGACAAAACTGGCACTTAGAAAGGAATGTTAATAAGCAACAACCAACTCAGACTTGCGAACAGCAATAATGTGTGACTGAGCAAATGTAGTTCTTTGAATTAATACAATGAGTTGGCAGGGGAATTGGGGGTTGCTGTTATATAAATTGCCCACGCAAAAAAAAAAAAGCATTTGATAAAATATCACTCATACTTGTTTGGAAAATTGAAAGACATTGGACTAAGGGGAAGATAGGAGGACTGCGCATAATATTCCAGTGCAGTACACTGCCTTAAATGGGACATTTGCAGCAAACCATCCCTGCTTCTATACTCAAATCCTACGTCTATGAAGGCCGACATACCACTTACCTTTCTCATTGCTGACTGCAATTGCTTGCTTACTTTCTTTCACTGACTAATGTACAAGGACATGCAGGTCTCAATGCACCTTCCCCTTTTGTAGGATTGAGCAAGAATCCCCATCATCTAAAACACTGGACAAGACTGTGGACTTTTCAAAACTGTTGAAAGTAAAAAGGGGACAGCTGGGCCGAGCTCTGGCAAAAATCTGCCTGGAATTCCAATTACACCTCCACTCTGAGGGAGGAACCCACCAAACCTAACACTTGTATACATTCTGGTTTGTGATTGGTAATTTGCTGAGTTTTAGGTGGTTCAAATCACCCCCAGATGCCTGGTTCTGACAGTGGCTTTATTTGGGGAATGTGAAATGAAGAAGGCAGTAGACGGATGCAAAAGAATCTTTGCATTTATTAAATACAAAAGGTGGAGTATTTTACAAGAAATAAAAAGGTAAATGTAATAAGCGTGAAATTGACACCATTATACCAAGAACAGTAATAACATACATTTAAATCAAACACAGCTTAAACACTATTGAAGGCTAAACTGTAGGTTTTCATCACAAACTTTAATCAGGTTTCCTACCCCTTGGGGTCACTGCACTGTCACCATCTACCTTCCCCTCCCTGTTAGCTAGGTTGGAAGCTTTGGGGTCTCAGGAGTTTAAGCTCACCAGTGGGGAAAGACACAATTTTGAAACACAGCTCGCTGTTCTGGCTTGCCATACCAAGTACTTCAATGAAGATTTTGGATGGTGGAGGTCTTCTGTCTGGGTTGAGTCCACTGATGCATAAGATGCAGTTTGGATTTATTGGGAAAGTACTTGGTTTTCCCAACTTTCTGGTGGTTTTGCGAGGCAGTGCTGACCTCAAGATATGTTTGGGGCCTTGTAGCGTTGGTCCGGTCAGTGGTTTTTAGAGGTTGTCAGTTCTCAAGTCTGCTGGTCATGGTCTGTTGCTGTTGGTTCCCCTTCTATGAGGCAGGCCGGTGTCGGTAGGGTTCTGAATTGCTATCAGGATCCCACTTCCGGAGGTAACTGTGCAGATAGCTCCTTGAATTGAGATCAGGGCCTGCAATTATACCAATTGCGGACTTTTTATCTTCAAGCCAAATCTACGCTTGCCATTGTGTTACTGGTGAAATCAAATGGCTTCCCAGTAGTTAACAAGTGTGTAAATGTATTTTGATTGAAGTCGAATGCCTGATATCTCTCTGAATGAATATTGATTGAAACTGAATGGGCGGTATCTGTATAGGTTCCATAATGTCTGGGTTGGGTACCCGAGGTGTAAAATTTAGCTTCAGTCTAGTGTGTTAGGTCTGTTAATTGTCCTCTTAGAGTGAAGGTATAAATTGGATTTTCGGGTTGAACAATGGTTTTGTGTATTTGTTGCAGCCTGAGCTGCGGCTTTTATCCAGTATTTTAGATATTAGACAAGTCCAGAGTCTTGGTTGATTATTATGGAATATGGGCATTTTTGCTCAATTCTACATACTGTAGACAAACTACACATCAGGCTACACAGCACAGACAGTATGGCATCTATACAGATACCAAACATTCAACTCCAATCAAAATCCGTTTACACATACTGTAAACTATCAGGAAGCCAAAAGACTTCAGAAGGAAACACCATAAATACAATGGACAACACAAATTGGAGGGGGGAAATAACAGGGCACAGTCTGTATAACTGCTAGCCCTGATCTGACCTGAGGAGAGCTTGCTTCTTACAAACAAGAAGCTTCTGCACAAACAGGTTCCCCATGGGCATCCATCCCCAATAAGCAGCTTCAGAACCACCGAGGCCAAACACAGAAGCTGAATCGAGAAGCCAAACCAAGGGCACCATCGCAACAAAAGGACATCCGAGAAGGAGGAAGCCAACCAAGAGCTATCCGAACAAAAGCTCCCAGGCATGGGCCTGTTCTGAACCAAGAGAACGAACGGCAAGAACCGACAGCCAGAACCTTAGCAACTGGATACACTTTAAAACCGTTTTCCTCAATGGTGAGCTGAAACTCTCGAGACCCTAAAGTTTCCGACCAACCTAGCAGGGAGGTCAAGGCAGGTAGCGACAGTTTATAGGACTTCAACCGTAGGAAGCCTAATTAAAGTTTGAGATTAAAACTAAGGTTTAGGTTCTAATAGTGTTTCATCTGTGTTTAATTTAGTAATGTATTTAATCACTGTCCTCTGTTTAACTGATAATGTTAATTTCACTGTTTAGTGCTTTTACCTTTTATTTCCTGTAATATACTCATTTTAGTAATTAAATATGCGCAGAGATTCTTTTGCCCCTAAAACAGCCGTCTACTGCCTTCTTCATTTCACATTCCACAAGTTAGTCCAGTGTCTAGATCCACTGTGGCTCAGTGGTTAGCACTGTTGCCTTACAGTGCCAGGGGGCCGGTTCGATACTACCTCAGGCAACTGTCTGTGTTGAGTTTGCACACACTCCTCGTATCTGCGTGGGTCTCCTCTGGGTGCTCTGATTTTCTCCCACAGTCCAAAAGACGTGCAAGCTAGGTGGATTGGCCATGCTAAATTGCCTGTAGTGTTCAGTGATGTGTAGATTAGGTGGGTTTGGGGAATGGTTCTGGGTGGGAAGCTCTGAGGGTCAGTGTGGACTTGTTGGGCCGAAGGGCCTGTTTCCACACTGTAGGGATTCTCAAAACCAGGGATCAGTGGGGGGGGTGGGTGATTCGAACCATGTAAAAATCAGCACATTACTGATTGCAAACCAGAACCCTACACTTTCCCAGTCTATTGTCATTCAGATAATAATCCACCTTCTTGCTTTTGCTGTCAAAGTGGATAACTGCCATGCATTTGCCCACTCATTCAACTTGTCCAAAATCACACTTAACCATCTCTGCATCCTCCTCACAGCTCAGCCTCCTACCTAGCTTTGCAGTGTCTGCAAACTTTGAAATATTTCATTCCCTCATCAAAAATAATTAATATAGATTGTGAATAGCTCAGGTCCTAGCACTGATTCATGCAATACCTCACTGGTCACTGACTGTCACTTACAAAAACAAAAGACTCATTTACTTATATCTTTTATTTACTGTCTGCCGACCAGTTCTCTTTACATGTCAGTACACTAACTCCAACCTTGAATTTTAAATGTTAATGTCTTAGGTGGTACTTCATCGAAAGTCTTCTGAAAATCTGAGGAAACCACATCTGCTGGTTCCCCCAATCATCTCTACTATCTACATTCTCAAAAGATTTCCAGTAGATTTAGCAAAAAGAATCTCCCTTTCTTAAATCTGTGATGACCGTCCAAGCCTGTCAATGCTTTTCAAAGTCATGTTTTGCAATTTTATGGAAAACCCTTGCTTATAACTAAACAAATAAAATGTTGTTTCAAGAAACTTTCTAGGCAATGCACAGAACTGAATTCATTACACTGGAGAGAGCACATAAATTCCCTCCCAATTGAATGACCCAACTATCTAGACACTCTCACACATGGATTTTTTTAAAAAAAACCTAATTTTTCTGATCAGCCTGTTCAGAGATGTTAATAATACACTTCAGGAGCAGATGGGATTTGAACCCAAGCCTTCCAGTTCAGGAGCAGGGACTCTACATTTGTGCCACAAGAATCAGTCACCTCAGAATGCAATCAGTCCAGAGTGGAGGCAAGATATCCTTAATCCCAGGGAACTGCCTATATAGAAGAACTTGAACTATTCTTCTTTCTGATATGTATTTTTGACCTAGTTTGGATATACTAGGCAGAATTTCAAATTTGTAGAAGAAATGTGGATTAAGGTAACCGGCAAAAAAGCCAGCAGAGACAAGAGGAGAAATGATCTTAAGTAGTGAATTGGTATAATCTGGAGCGCACTGCCCTAAAGACTGGTGGGAAAAGATCCAATGATAGATTTCAAAAAGGGCAATGAATAAAGTGAAGGAAACTTACAAAACCGAAAGTCTACATGACTTAAGTTTTCAAAGAGCCAGCACAGGCACATTGGGCCAAATAGCCATCATTTTATACTGAGAGATAGTAAGAACTGCTGATGCTGGAGTCAGAGACAGCACAGTGTGGAGCTGGAGGAACACAGCAGGCCAGGCAGCATCAGAGGAGCAGGAAAGCTGACGTTTTGGGTCAGGACCCTACTTCAGAAGGACCCTTCAGCTTACCTGCTCCTCTGATGCTGCCTGGCCTGCTGTGTACCTCCAGCTCCAGACTTTGTTATCATTTTACACTGTTGTTCCGCTGATTCTATGATCCTATATATACAAAACTAAATTGGCCCAGAGTCAAAAACATATAATTAGTAAATAGGAACATGTGGTATCAGATACAAGAACAATGTTGATACATTATATTCACATTGCTTGAAGCCTGACGTCTCTAATACAATAATTACAGTACATTAGTGCTGACTGAACCTCTTTGTCCTGCAGAAGCCATCTGTTCACAGCACAAAATGATTTCTACAGTTCTAGATCAAAACACGAACGCATTGGCAATGGTAGCAAAGTTTAAACTTGCAGGTTCTGTTGTCGATTTTTAGCTTCCCTAAAAGGGTAGATCATCGCAACACTAACCAGTAACCTTTGACCTGTGACCAACATGGGCACCCTGATAGTAAACAACGAGGTGTTGGCCTTCAAAAGACGCATCATTTACTTTGGTGATGGAATATTACTTCATGAAAATTTGCCAGGCACTTTCACGTTCAAGAGAACTATCAAGATCACCTTTCATTAAATTTGTATCACATACAGTAAAAGGGAGTGCCAGACAAGAGAATCTCAGCTAACACAGTGTGGAGCTGGAGGAACACAGCAGGCCAGGCAGCAGAGGAGCAGGAACGCTGACGTTTGGGGTTGGGACCCTTCTTCATAAAGGTCCTTCTTTCTGAAGAAGGCTCCCAACCCAAAACATCAGCTTTCCTGCTCCCCTGATGCTGCCTGGCCTGCTGTATTCCTCCAGCTCCACACTGTGTTATCTCGGACTCCAGCATCAGCAGTTCTGACGATCTCTAAGAGAATCTCAGCTGTTGTATAAGGTGATGGATACGAAAGGGTTAATCTTCAAGCTAAATTGAAGTTTTGCCTACTCTGATACATGACGCACCCATTGGGTTCATATTCAGTAGATCAGCATCTTGGGTGGTATGGGCAGATGTAGTTTTAGACACTCAGTTTTGTCCTCATGTAAAATAAAACCTGTACAAAGTTGCTAAGATGAAATAAAACTGATCATGTCACTCAAAATAAATGCCTCTTCTGTCATGACTCGGTTGGGACACGTCCTTCACCAGAAACTTCTGGAAGGCTCTGAAGCTAGCATACTTATGAATCAGGAATACGAACAAGTGTTGCCATTAACCAGAAACTGAACTGAACTAGCTACCCTGGCAACTATGTTGGGTGCTTCAAAACACTGTGGAAATGTCCCTACCTCTACATCAGAGGTCTGGCTTCAAGTCCCATCTCCAACAGAGGACAGTCATAATATATCTGAACAGGTAGATCTCAAAATATTTGCTGGGCATTCTTGTGGTGCAGTTGGTGTCCCCACCTCTGACACACGAGGGCTAGGTTCAAGTCTCAACCTGATCCAGACATGTTCTAACTTCTCTGGAGGTTGACTAGAAAACAAAATCGATAAACATGGGGCTACAAGAACAAGTCAGAAGATAGGAATTGTTCAGTGAATAACTCATTTCCTGTCTCTCCAAATCCTGCCCACCATCGACATGACACGAGTGAGGAGTGCGAGAGAAACAACTACTACCATCTAGAAAGAGGAGGGCAGCAGATACATAGGAATACCACCACCTACAATTTACCCTCCATGCCACTCACCATCCTGACTTGCAAACATAATCGCAGTTCTTTGAGCAACACAGTCAAAGTTATGGACTCCCTCCTTAAGAGACATTGTGCATCTATCTACACCAAACCGGCGACAGCAATTCAAGAATGCAGCTCACCATCACTTCCTCTGGGAAACTAGCTACGAGTAATAAATCCGAACTCAGCCAGTGAAGCCCACATCCCATGACCAAAGAAAGAAAAGGATGTAGATCACTCAGACTCAAGCTTGCTAATCTGATTATTCCACATTCCCGTTTACCCATCAAAAATTCTCACATCTTTGTTTAACCATCTATTTACATCTGCCTTTTTTGTGAACCTTTGTTCCAGATTTTCCAACAAGAGGAAACATCCTCTCACTTACCCTGTCAAGCCATCTCAGGATTCTGTACGAACTTCAATAAAAATCACCTCCTGTGCCTCTATCTCCAATGATACAAGCTGAGCCTGTCCAACAAGTATCATTAGATAACCGACCCAATCCAAGTGTTAGACCAGTAGGCTTTCCCTGCTTTTCTCTCCACTGCCAAACCTGCTGTGTTTGTCCAGCATTCTCTGTGTTTAATGAAGGTTGTAAATGCTTAAATAAGAGACTAATACCACACACTGTATTCTGCATGTGGCCTCAGCAATGCCATGTGAAACTGAAGCATAACCTCCACACTTTAGTATTTGATTCCCCTTGGAATACATGTAACATGTGCACTAACGTTTTCAATTCATGCGCTAGGACATTTAATCCTTCTGCATCTCAAAGCGCAGCAGTCTCTCACCGTACACATCATATGCTTCATATTTATTCTTCTCACAAAAATAGGCAATTTCATATTTTATGGATATATAATAATCCATTTGCCAGACCTTTGTGCACTTGATCAGCTTAGCCAGATCCTTATATGGCTTCTTTAGGGCCTATTCACAACATGCATTCCTAGCTATCTTTGTCACACCAGCATATTTAGTAACAATATCTTCAGTCCCTTCATCTAAGTCATTTAGATCAATCATAAAAGGTTGAGGCCCCAGAAATAATTCCTGTGACAAGCCAGCCGTTACATCTTGCCAACCAGAAAATTAGTAATTTATGACTTTTGTTTCCTGTTAGCTATCCAATTTAGTCTGTTACTCACAACACATGAACTTTTACTTTTCACAATAACCTTTGATGTGGCGCCTTATCAAATGCCTTCAGTATAGAAAGGTGGCAGGCATTATATTGTGGCCTCAATTAAACCCTCCAGTAACTGTAAAACGATACCATTGCATTATTTTGAGGAACAAAAAGAAATTCTCCTGCTGTATGGACCAAAATTGATTGCTCAATCAATTTTTTTTTTAATTCACCTGTGGAAAAAGGGCATTGCTGGCTGGGCTAGCGTTTATTGCCTGCCACTGGTTGCCCTTGAGAAGGGGTGGTGAACTGTCTTCTTGAACTGTGACAGCTAGATCTACGCTGCTCTTAGGGAAGGAATTCCAAGACTGTGACCTATCAATAGTGAAGGGATGGCGATATAGTTTTGCAAGTCAGGATGGTCAGTGGCTTAAGAGGTAAACTTGCAGGTGGTGGTATTCCCACGTAACTGGTGCCCTTGTCCTGCTCGATCAAAAAGGTTGTGGGATCGTATGGTGCTGTCTGAGGATCTTTGGTGAATTTCTGCAGTGCATCTTGTAGGTAGTACACATTGTTGTTCTTGACTGTGTGTGTCGGATGGAGTGGATGCTTGGGAAATGATGCTAATCAAGTGGGCTGTTTTGTCCGGGCTGGCGTCAATCTTCTTGTTGAAGCTGCACCCATCCAGCAAAGTCAGGAGTATTCCATCACACTCCTGACTTGTGCCTTGTAGGTAGTGGACAGGCTTTGGGGATTCAGGAGCTTTAGTTACCAGTCACAGTATTCCTCGCCTTTGATCTGCTCTTAAAGAACTGCATTTATATGACGAGTCCAGTTGTGTTTCTGGTCAATGTGTTTGAAGGTGAATTCAGTGACGGTAACTCCACAGAATATCAAGGAATGGTTGTTAGATTCTCTCTTGTTGGAAATAGGCATTGTCAGACACTTGTCAGCCCAGGCCTGAATATTGTCCAGATCATCTTATCTTTCAAGATGGACTGCTTCACTATCTGAGGAGTCATGAATTGTGAACATTGCACAATCACTGGCAAACATCCTGACTTCTGACCTCAATGGAGAGAAGGTCATTGATGAAGCAGCTGAAGATTGTTGGATCTAGGTCCCTCCTCTGAGGAACTCCTGCAGAACTAAAGGTGACAAAAGCATTTTAGTCTTCACTTAAGAGATTGGAAGTACAAACATGACAAAAATTGCTACAATTATGGAAGGCCTTAGCGAGATCACATCTGGTGTTTGTCCATAATTTTGTTCTCCATATCAGAAGAAGGCTATATACTTACATTGGAGGCAGCACACAAAAGGTTCAATATATGATGTCAGAGTTGTCTTATGATGGGATGCTGAGTAAATTGGACCTAAGCACTCTGAAGTTCAAAAGGATGAAAGGTGATTTCACAGAAACATACAAAGGTTCTGATGGGTGTTGAAAAGGTTCATAGAGGTTTTTTACCCTGACTGGCGAATTCAGAACCTAAAAGGGAACAATCTTACGATAGGACCTCAAGAAATTAGGACTGACACAAACTACCATTCACAGAGAGTTGAATGCCTTTGGACTGCCTACTCAAGAGGGTTTTGTATGTTCCTTCATTCATTACATTCAAAACCAAGATTGGTAGAATGTTGATGTTTCAGAACAGTCGTCATTCAGGAATCAAAACAAGAACTGTTTTTCTCTCTCTCCCCCTCTCCACCCCCCAGATGCTGCCAGACCTGGAGTTTCTCCAGCAATTTGATTTCATTTGAGATTTTCGGCAACCATCGCATTTTACTGTTATCAAAGATTGGTCTCGATCATATTGAAGGTTGAAGTAGGCTTGAAAGGCTGAATGGTTTACTCTTGCTTCTCATGTTCATATCCACATTTATCTTTTCTTGGAATGGACTAAAATGGGACAAGCTACAAACTAAGCCAAGGAAAAAGTGGAAAGAAAATGTTTACAATTTTCTAAACCAGTTATAGAAGCACATTATGAGCTGTATCTACAATGCTCCATTACTGGATCTGCAAGGGAGAGAATTCCAGACAAAATGGCACTGGCAGCACGTGCTCAGGACAATTGTTCCCAGAGACAATTTTTGATTGGCTTTTCAATCACACCTTCGATGTGGACCCAAGAAAGTAACAAATCACAATGACTGGCTCTTGGCCAGGCAGCTACACTCTTGTGTGGACAATACAAGAAGATCATTCAACCCGTGAAGAGAAAACATCCATCACCCCCTCTCTCCCTTCTGTGTGGAGAAGCAAAAGAAATAATCTAGTAGCTAGCTGCTAATCTCTCTCACCGTAGATTAATTTTTCATATTTATGACAACTCTGGGAATAGTGGAGCTCAATTTCGAGCACATTACCCCAGTGAGTTGCAACATCACAAAAATAATTACCTAACAATCTCACTGCAGTTTGTGGGATCTTGCTATGCCTGAAAGGACACTTGCATTTCTTACATCACAACGATTCAAAAAAGTACTGACTGGATAGAAAGCACTTGGAAATGACCTAGGGTCATGAAAGATACTGCTTAAAGTGAAGGTCCTCTCCTCTGTTCTCTGTCAAATTTATAAGTATTCATGTATAAACTTTGACAGCAATTGTCACCACACTGCTCAACTGTGGACAGCATCACAGCTGAGCCCAACCCTGCTCCAGTTCAACAATGTACATCTCCGATATGCCCCTCCACACAACAGGGCATTTAAACAATTGCAGTCTCTGTAAAGCTAAGTCGGCCAAAATCATGGCACTACTGGGATTCAATTTGACACTCTCCTGCCCATCTCACGTAGTTATCCACTGGATAAACCTATTGAAGTGATGAGAAGGAGAGTCACTATTCTCTCCTTCTGTTAATCTGGCACATAAAACATCATTGTGAATTATTGTCTTGTACTTTATCTTAAAAACATGCAACCTGTGAGCAAATAAATGCAGAAAATGTTCGGAAATTTGAGCCAACATATGAACTAGGTTTTTTTGAACATTACTAAATTCGCTTTCAATTGCAGTGGTTTTAATAAAAGGGCAAATTGGTATCACCTCAGCATGTGATAAGTCAGCAATTTCACAGCATCTGTACTAGTGAAGAGTAGCATGCCAAACAGATTTCTTCAGAAGCAAAAAGTTCACAATTCTGACTAAACTGTTGAAAATTTAGTAATAATTACCAAATGCAGATTTTGCATATTAATACTTCATGTGCTCCACTGCGAGAATTGGAGAATAGAAGCTCATTAAGAGGCTTCAACAACCTTTCTCAATTTGCCGATAGATTTATTTTACCATCAGTTTCTCAGGAAAGCAAAATATTGGCTACAACATAGGGAGAGTAGCAGGAATGGCAACGTTGGTAGGGCAGACGTTGTAGTACCTGGCATGTTGGCCAGTAAGCTTTGTCTTAAAAATGGCAGAATATAGACTGCACCACTAGAAGGATACATTTTAAAAGTGTGTAAAAGGAATGGGGAATCATTGACTACCTATCCCTAATTTCTCAGGAGAAGGGATGTGAGCTGCCTTCTTGAACCACTGTCATCCATAGGATGTAGAAGCACCCACAAAGCATTAGGAAGGGAGTTCCAGAGTTTTGACCTGGAAACAAACAAACAAACAAACAAAGTCAGGGAACAGTGATTTAGTTCTAATCCAAGATGGTGTGTGACTTGGGGAAGCATCTTGCAAGAAGTGGTGCTTCCAATGCATCTGCTGCCCTTGTTGCTCAGGGTGAGAGGTCAGGAGTTTTGAAGGTGCAGTCAGAGTTGAGTTATTGCAATGGATCTGGACATACACTGCTATCACTGTGCATTGGCGACTGAGGTCATGGATAGCGTGCCAATCAATTGGGCTGTTTTGTTCTGCGTGGCATTCAGCTAGAGTGCTGCTGGAGCTGCCCTCACCTAGACAAATGGTGAATATTCCGTCACACTCCTCTTTGTGTCTTGGATATTGTAGACAGACTTTGGGGAGTCAGATGAGGAGTTACTGGCCACAGAATTCCTAGCCTCTGGCCTGCTCTTTTACATGTACGTGACTGGTCCAGTGCAGTTCCTAGTCAATGGTAACCACAGGATAATTATAGCGGGGGAATTCAGTAACAGTAACGCTATTGAAGGTCAAAGGATGATAGTTAGATTCTCTCCTGTTGGAGAAAGTCATTCCCAAACATTTGTGTAACATGAATTCTATTTTCCAATTTATACCTGCATCTTGTGTAGGTCTTGCTGAATGTGGACACCAACTGTTACAGTATCTCAGGTGTCATGAATGGTGCTGAACATTGTACAATCGGGGTCTTCCCCACTCCTGACCATATGAATGGAAGGAAGATCAAGGTCATTGAAGAAACAAATGGTTGGACCTAGGGTATTACACTATGGAATACCTGCAGAGATAGCCTGAAGCTGAGATGACTGAACTCCAAACAGCCATTGGTGAAAAAAAAACAAAAAAAAAAGAGAGAAACTGCCTATCTCTGCAGCTATCACGCACTTCCAAATAGCTTCCTGAGCAAATCTGGCAATGGTTCGAGTATTGGCTTTCAGCCCCGAGATGTGGGAAAAATCAAGATTGTTGAACAAATTGAAAAAAATTGAAAAAACAAACCCTGAACATTGCAATTTACAGCAGAGGTGTGTTGACTGATTTACAAACCATAAGGATTTGCTTGAACCAGTAACATAGATTCAACGTGTATAGCCTTAAGTAGATCATATTATAATGTTCGGTAAAGCAGGCTGTGTTTGGACAGGGAGTCAATTCCATGATCAACAATCCTCAAAAGCTGATGACAGCATTAACATAAAATAAGCAGAGACAGATATCAAAACATAAACCTAAATATTGTCTTGAATGGCAAACTTTTATCACATAATAGCCTGGAAATCAGTCATTTACTTCCAAGATTGTCTATTTTCTCAGAGACAATCTGATTGAAAGTCAGCTCACGTACAATTAGGAGGAACTGAATATATAAACAGTGTTCCCAGTCTCACAAGTGGGCTTCTCAACAGGTGATTTCAGAATAACAGTAAACTGCACATCATCCTTTCACTTTGGCTACTCATTCAAAGCGCTTTCACACATTCCGCAGGCTGCAACGGTCCCAAGTAAAATTATCTGCTCCTCAACCTCACCAAAACAGCAATTTTCAGGCCAAAGATTGAGAAGTGAGAGATGTCATCTCTGACTACCTGCTTCTTTTATCTGTGCTCATGTCCTTGTAGGGAGAGCATGCAATGCCCACCAGTGCACAAGGCTTCCCATGGCTCCTGGTCACCATAGAATTAGCCAGTCTTATAAACATGGATGACATTATAATTTAATCGGCAAAATATATTTTGGATTTGTTGGGCTTTGCTTAATTTGGCATCTTTTAATTTAATAGGAACACCAGTTTATTAATGGTTCCCTGAAAAGGGGCACTTATGGTATTGATTCCTGTTATGCAAATCACACCTTCAACGATTCAATTAAACTAGTGAAATGAAATACTTTCAGGCAACCAAAACAGAAATTGCTGGAAAAGCTCAGCACATCTGGGAGCATCTGTGGAGAGAAATCAGAGTGAACCTTCTGGGTCCAGTGAACCTTTCTCATAACTGATGGTAGCTAGGAAAAAGTTGGTTTCTATGCAGAAGATAGACAATTGCAATACTGCACTGCCAATTTGAATTAAGAATTCAAGTGCTCAATGAATAACTTTGCACGTTCTATGTAGCAAAATAAAAACATGGCCTTAAATAATCCTGTCCCCAATTTTATCATCAGCTGCATAAAAAAATTAAAAATCCCAATTTCTGGCTTATTGCACGATAAAACTGTATGTTGCAAGTGATCTTTTAATGTGCGATGTGAAAAGTATCGGACAGTGGGCATACAATAATTAATTACAGCAAGAAGATATACCCATTAGGAACACAGAGCATTTCCTCTGTCTGAGACCATCATTTTCTACTGTGCTGCTTTCTTAACCCTAATATGGTCTGTTGCTGGACTCAAACTGCTGCCACATTTGTTGCTGTTGAAACAGTAGGTATTGCTCAGCAACATGATAGCTGAAATAGAGTTTTTAATTAATTTCTGCTGGAGTACACTTGCTTCCCATAAGAATTAATTGCATCAAAAAGATCAAATTAGTTGTGACGAGTTGAGTGGGACAGAGGGGCACTAACTTAAACTTGTGCTATCGCAGCCAGATGGAGGTTAAGGTGCTTCTGTTGCATCAATCCCTTGTGGTTTTGGCAGGGCTAAGAAATCATCAGGATCCCAAATCTTCTTCATTAACATACACTTGTTTATATGCAGATACGCACAACTGATTAGTCTCAGCAATTAGCCCACTCTGTCAAATGGTCAGCTCACACTCTTCACCGATGCTAAAAGACACTTGCTTGAGTAAAACAACAGATGGAATAGCAAGTGTAGTGATGGCCAGAAAGGATCATCAGGTTTAAGAGGATACGTTCCACCATCTGAAAATTAACTTTGTATGGAGCCATAAATGGCAAACTCACTTTCATTTACAGGAGATCTGAAATTAGAAACAGCTTCCAATGGGAATTTGCAAATAGTACTGCTTTGGAGGTGAAGTAATCAGTATTTCAGGTTAAGATCACAATTTCTAATGGGCAACGTAATCGGGACACAAACAATCAACATTATCATCCTCAATCTGAGGAAACTAGGATCATTACCTGACAGAAAGGATCACTCCCCAATTGTAAGTATGAAGCCATACTCATTTCAAAACATATCAGATAGTCAGTCATACAGTAAAGGAAACGGACCCTTTGGTCCAACTTGTCCATGCCGACCATGCTTCCCAAACTAAGTTAGTCCCATCTGCCTGTATTTAGCCCATATCCCTCTGGCACTGGAGGGGGTGCAAAGGAGGTTCACTAAGTTGATTCCGGAGTTGAGGGGGTTGGCTTATGAGGAGAGACTGAGTAGATTGGGATTATATTCATTGGAATTCAGAAGATTGAGGGGGGATCTTATAGAAACATATAAAATTATGAAGGGAATAGATAAGATAGAAGTAGAGAGGATGTTTCCACTGGCAGGTGAAGCTGGGACAAGAGGGCATAGCCTCAGGATTAGAGGGAGCACATTTAGGACTGAACTGAGAAGGAATTTCTTCACTGGGCAAGGAATTCCATAGATTAACAACCCTCTGGGTGAAGTAGTTGACGCTACTTCAGTAAATGCTTTTAAAAAAAAAGGTAGTTTTTTTTGAACAATAAAGGAATTAAGGGATACGGTGAGAACGCGGGTAAGTGGATCTGAGTCCATGAAAGGATCAGCCATGATCTTATTGAATGGCGGAGCAGGCTCGAGGGGCCAGACAGCCTACTCCTGCTCCTAGTTCTTATGTTCTAAACCTTTCCTATGCACATACCTGTCCAAATATTCTTTAAATGTTGTAACTGTGCCTGCATCTACTACTTTTCTAGCCGTACATTCCACATATGAACCACCCTGTGAGAAAAAACACTGCCTATATGTAAAACAAAGGAACTGTCGATGCTGAAGATCTGATACAAAAACAAAGTGCTGGGGAAAGTCAGCAGGTGTGGCGGCATCTGTGGAGAGAAAGAGTGTGTTCATTGACACTGCCTATAGTTGTCAGATCAGCCATTGGAAAACAATGGGATGTAAACACTGGAATTTCTGAATTCCTTTCTCAGCAGGTGAGGACTTGCTCATCATCCCTATTCATGAAAACTGGCATGCCGCGTTATGTCAACGTATACTTCAGTTTCCTGTTGTCCATTATAGATGCACTCAGTTTCTCCCTAAAAAGGGTCTTCGATATTCTGCTCATTTATTATGTTATGAAAAAAAATTCTTGAATCGCTTTAGTTCCCACTAGCATCATTCTTTAATAAATTTCCTCTCATCTGAAATTCACACTAAGCGATCCTTCTTTCAAATTTTACACAATTTTAATCGTGCCCCGTTCTATTATCTTTTAGGTTCCTATACCATTCTGACATAGTTGTCAGAATTAAACCAACTTACAGTCAGCTATAGAGACCTAATCACGGGTTACTTCAAATGAACTGACGTCAACACTGATTGGTGGTTTTGAACTTTTTATTTCAATCCTGAAATTATTTATGATTGGTGAATTATTCTGTATTCTCATTTGGAACACCTCAGTCAAAAATTAGTATTTCTTCACCTTCAAACTTAAATCCAAATGGTTTCCAATAACTCCTATTTCTAGCTTGTTAATAGATGTGGCTAAATAATGCCACTTTGCTGTGTAATTGCTTACATTTGGTTAGCTCCATTTGCTACTGCTAGCTATATTCTGAGGCCAATGATGCTAATTTCTCCACATATCAGACTACAGTAGTTCAATACTCAGAACTCATTATTAGGACCTATTCTCTAATCAGCTTACACCTTTTTGAAACATCTCTTCAGAATCCCAACAGCGGATCTTCACACTTGCTACATAATAAACTCCCTCAACACTCCATTGCTTCTTTTGCCAATTATCTTAAATCTGCCCTGCTGAGATTATTCCAGTACAGCTTCTCCTTACTGCTCTGTGCAGACTCCATTTTGAATGCCCCTCACATCTCCCTTCAACATTCTCTTCTCCAAACTTTCAGTCCCAACTTCATTCTACTTTCATCACTGAAGGTCCTCATACCAGGAGCAATTCTAGTGAACTTTTTTGTACCCTCTCTTTGTTTTACATATTTCCTAAAGTGTGGCATGCAGAAAGGGACAATTCTACTTATGAGCCAAAACCAGTGTTTGATACAAGTTAACAAAGTAACTTTGACATGCTATACCCTGAATAATAAAGCCCTAGGTTGCTGTATGCTTTATTAACCACTCTCTCACCTTGCCCTACCACAGTTAATACTCATACGTATCTGCAATGGCTCCAAATTTTATACTGTCACCTGTGTTCTTCCGACAAAAATGAATCACTTCATGCTTCTTTGCATTGAAGTTCAACTACCACTTATCTGCCCATTCATACGACTCTGTCCTTCTGAGCTTCTACACTATTGTCCACACAGGTCAGTGACTTTAAAGTTTCCTATCATCTGACTTTTTTTAAAAATTGTCTAGGTCATTGAAATCCATCAGGTAAGACCAGCATCCTGTAACAAATTTTGGGGAACTTCACAGTTAAATCTTTCCTCCAATCTAGAAACATCCATTTCATCCTCAAGTCTGTTTCCTATCACTCAACCAATTCCATATCCATATCATTATTTCTGATATCATTATCATTCTTTTTCTGATGAAGGGTCTAGGCCCGAAACGTCAGCCTTTCTGCTCCTATGATGCTGCGTTCATCCAGCTCTGCACCTTGTTGTCTCCCTATCATTATTGTTGCTTTTCATTAGTGTGATGCAAGATGGGTAATATATAAAATGTAATATCATCCATTTCAGTTTTATATTATTTTGATTTTGAATGGTGACATGTAATTTTGATCTGTATCTGTGAATGGGGTTTAGTGATTAACTTGTAAATATTTATATAGCCATTGTAATTATGTTTTTAAAACATTGAGAGAATGAGGAAGTAACAATTGTGCTTTCATTGGCCGAGTTTTGCAAGCAAATAGAATAAGTGTGCATTAGGTTTCAGATAGAAGGATCCACGACACTTTTTGGCTTGGGGAAACGTCCCTATATTAAAGAAAACTTTTTGGTTTCAGCTTTGCAGAGGCCTTAGTTAAAGCTAAATATTGCAAACCATTTGTTTCTGAAAAAGTGAAAACCATTAAGAAACAGCTCACCTCAGCATATGGAATTTAGTTTGAAAGTCCCAAACCAGAAATGTTTGGTTACCACCCTGAAGCAGTTATTTGAAGCTGAAAAAGCCCAAGCTCAGTCGAATGAAGACTCAAGAAAGATGATACCAGATTCTCAACACAGGGTATTGAGGCATCTGTTAAGTTAAACTGTATAGATGTAACAGAGAAGAGAATTTTCTCTGGTGTAAGTACTGTAAGGAAGTGCAGTTGGATTAAATACACTACATTTTATCACGTGCTTTGAAATCTTAAAACTCATTATCTGTAAACATTTATGTTTTTATTAACAAAGCAATAACTAAATAGTTGGAACTCAGATCATTTTCACAAATCTAAGAACGTCAAACTACAATGGCCTTTAACTTATCTGCACAGGCAGCCCCCTTCCCTCACCCTCCAGTCTTTATAGATATGCTCCCTGTTATTTTTAAGCTTATAACCGGTTTACGGGTGTGTTTGATGCCACTTCTTCAAAAACTTTTATTCAACTTAAATTTTATTTCTCATTTCTTTTGCAAAATATTATGTTTCATTGATAAAATTGAATCTGGAGCAGTGTGTGTTGGTCTTTCACTGAAACAACGTTTCATGAAAGCAAAATTAAACATGATCCATCAAGCCAGAATTCAGCCTGACCACAGAAATAACATCAGTTGGGACTATAACTTTGGCCACAATCCAGCTCACAATTCTAAAGTTTGGTGTGTTTCTTTACTTTGAGCAGTAATCCTCCCTCATTTGTCATCAATGGCTTTGTATCTCTTCAATCACAGCACCTCTAATTACTCTCAGCCTATGTCAAATATTTGCATTCACGGAATTCACCTAAACTATTCACTTCAAGATTAATGCTTTCACTCAAAATGAAGAGTATCTGAGCAAAGACTATTTTGTGCAACAACGCTCAGAGGAAAAAAAAATCACCAAAGGCAGCGTATGGCTTCCATCATATGTAGTGATAAGGTGCACCAATTCCAACCGTGTAACGAACATTCTTGCTGTGCTGACATGACATTTCTTTCAGCCATCTTGTGTGAAACTAAAACCGCATGCCAAATTGTAATCAATAATAAAAAGGAACAAGAATTTATCAGTCATCATCAATCTTGCCAAGTAAATATTGTTTCAATAACAATTTCCTAAATCCAAAGATGACAAAACTCCCTGCCAAATCTTAAGCAAGCCACCTCAAATTGTTGATGCTACTGCAAGCATAAATAACCCAATGGGACAGCTTTTCTATACATCCATCTTTTGTAGAAGACTATGAGCGACAACATTTTAATATTTTGAAACATTGTGTTGAACTTCACAGGCGTTTAACTGACAAAAATCTAACAGCCATATCATGAATTATTTGCACAGTTGACCAAAAGCTTAACTATTTTAAAAAAGATTCTTAAAAAAATAGTCAGAGGTAAACTCAGGACAAACTGTTGAAAAGGAATTCCAATGCTTTTGGCCCTAATGGTTTTTTTTTAAAAAAAAGAGATTGTACAGGAGGCCAGAATTAGGGGTGTGCAGAAATTACAAGAGAGGTCAGATGAGGTTACCGAGATAGTAAGGGACAAAGACTTGAAAAGGATTTGAGAACAAGGCTAGGAATTGTAAAATCAAGGCTTTGCTGAACTGGTAGCTAATGTAGCGTACAGGACAGTATTGGGTGATGTTTTGAACAAACTGAAAAATAGTCTATTAATATTCAAATATCATAATTTGATTCTAATGCTCAAGATTAAAAATGGTTTTACAAAAAGGACAAAAAAACCTATCTAAAATGGCTGCTGTAATCACCAGAATAGGTTGAAATAAACTCATGAAACCAGCAGTGAGTTAGCATCAGCCAGAGCCAAAATTTGACATGATTATAAAAAGTCCTCAAATTCAAATCTGTATCTCCCATTTGGTTGGCACCTTTCTGGAAGTTACATATTGTGATGAAATGTTGTCTGCAAAATAGCCATCTTGGAAAAACAATGGGCAGGCTCAGTAATGTACAAATGGACCTTTATGAATAGCTAATTCTGAGTAGCAGAGACAAGGAAACTGGGTCTTATAAAGCAAGAACAGAAGACTCCTTTTCTTTTTAAAAGAAGCTGAAAAACCATTACTTGTTGAAAGAAAACACTTACAACAATCATTCGCTGAGGGTTCACGACCTACAAATTTCATCAGTTTCTACATCTTCACTGCTAAGCTTATGTAGCTGAACAGTAACGAATCTTTACTCAAATCTAGCCCGTAGCCTCACAAGGGACTACCACATGACTCAGATGTAACTAGTTATTAATTGCTATGTGGCGAAATAAATGATGAAACAAGGCAAACAGCTCAGTAATTGGGACCCAGATCATTTTCACAACTCTAGGAACATCACATCACAATAGCCTTTAACCTATCTGCACAGACACCTTTCCCCCATCTGCCTTTGTCTCTACAGACATGCACCCTATTATTTTTAAGATTACCTGTGTCTGATGTCACTTTTTCAGGGGTTGAAGGTAACAAAATACCTATTTCTCTCATTCAAGGAAATGTTGTAATAATTGGCTCCATAGTATTGGTCTGCTTAATTATTTTTTTAATTTAAACATGATAGTTGTGTGCCAAAAACACAGCAATTATCAAGACAGAGTTTCTCTACTGAAAGATTTCATGTGGGTATTCTTACCCACTTGGTATCAATAACTTACATTAATAATGATAAGGAGGATTGGTGACAGCCTGGGTAGTACCTGTGAACGCCGCCACAGCATATACCAAGACTTTTCAAATTCTTTTTGCTTTTGACCTCAAATGAGTCTAAAGTGACTGCATGGATTACAATCCAGAATGCAAGAAAGAAGTGTTTTATGTTTAAAAAGAGAAAGACGAGACAGGCAGAAAAGAAAGAGGCAAATGTTGTATTGTCTGTAACGAGCTAAGAATTCATTAGTCCAGAAACAATGGTATGTTTAAGTGTGCTAGACTGCAACATTCAGGGCTGCACTTGTGTCAGATTATTTATGGAGCATGATACCAACCTAGGCAAGTCTCCTCACCAGGCAACATGGCAAATTAGAATTAAATAAAGTGCTTCTAAGCTTTCGAAGCATAAAATGTGATTTTTCCATTACATGATGCAGAAGACAATCCAAGGACAAGAACATCCAACAATGAAAAACAGATTTTGCAAGACAGTCAGACAGAGAGATGGACACAGTGACAGGAACTGGCAGGGGGAGGGAAAGGGTGAAAAATAGACACAAGAACAGGTTTATAGTGGAGCTCTTCAGCGATTACAATTCCACGTCTTCTTGGTACTTAATAGCGAGCTCGATGATGACAAACAGGGGACAATTTCAAAATGTGAACAGCAGAGGCATAGGAACAGGAATAGGCCATTCCATCCCTTGAGCCTGTTCCAATACTTAGTGAGATCATGGCTGAGCTGTGGTCTAACTCCATACATGCCTTTGGCCCATATCCCCTAATACCTAAAGTATTAAATCTGAGATTTTCTGGAAAACAAACATCCAATCTAGTTGGACTACGAAGAGGAGAGCGTAGAACTTCAAAATGGCAGGTAAATGGAAAATTAAATTTAATGCAGCAAACTATGAGGAAATTTATTTCAGTAGGGAGACTGAGGAGAAACAATACAAAACTAACTGTACAATTCTAAAGGGGTATAGGAGCAAAATGACCTGGATGCGTGTGTGCGCACATAAAACTGGTTGAGAAAGCGATTTAAAAGTATTGGTATCTTTATTGATATAACCTATGATAAAGAGCACATTTGCAAGGAGATTCTATTGAACCTATACATGACACTAGTTCCATCTCAGCTGGAGTATTGTGTTCCAGTTCTAGGTGCTGCATTTTAGGAAAGATAAGATGATGTCGGAAAGTGCAGCAAAAAAAAAAAAAATCACAAAAATGGCCAAGGTTAAGGAATTAATCTTAGGCATATAGATTGAAGAAGATTTCCTTGAAGAGAAGGCAGAGAGGAGGCCCTCAAAATCAGGAGGATTTTGCACAGTGTAGGTACAGAGAAAAAGTGTTGCCACTGCTAAAAGGATTGAGCACAAATGGTCATGGATTTAAGTTACATGAAGAAAATGGTTTCATTTAGCAAAGGGTTGGTATCTGGAATGCATTGCCTGGAAATGGTGGAAGCAGGTTCAATTGAGGCTTATGAGGAAATGGATTTTTGTCTGAAAAACACCATGGGGGGTTAAATGGGAGAGGGGTGCAAGGCAAGTTGGTCCTTCAGAGGGGCAGAGCAAATATGACAGCTGAATGGTCTCTTGTACTGTAACCATTCTATAATTCTCATAGAAGAGAACAATGCACAACAAAGCAAGGCAAACAAAGTGAGGCACACTGATAGAAACAGGATCGGTGAGAGAAACTAAAGAAGGTTAAAAAGAACAAAGACAAGTACTTACAATTTTGTTGTTAAGTCCTTTATTGTCTGTGTTGTTTTTTCAATTCATAATTTCACTGTTTTCATATGTGGTATACTTTAGCAGATTTCTCTAAATAACAAAGTCTTGACAGAAACTGCCAAACAAAGTGTCACTTAGGCACTTTGTGAACGTTCCCCACTGGCAGTTTCATGCTGTCTGTTGACAAATCCCCGAGGACGATCCTGCCTATCAAGTTTCATGCAATTCTGTAATGTCTCAAATGTTAGATCACTGCAATCAGTTAATGATCAATTATTTGTACATCATGACTCTCTTATTTCCCAATGGAATACCCACTTACCTCAAATTTACTTCCTGTACCAGTATAAAGATAATTTCTTTGCACAATGTGATAAATCCTGTAGACAGAAGAATTGTTCACTCTCTGTAGTCTAAGCATTTAGAAGCTAATATTGTAAACAAATAGATTTCTGATTTCCACCCCCCCCCATTATATCTCACCTTAGATCCATTTCAAAAGGCATAAATGTGTAATCAATAAACCTTGCATTCAGCTGCAGAAATTCTATCACTGTTGACATCACTTCAGAAAGGCTCGCTGAATATTTATTGATAAGACATCAAGCTTCAAGGTATTACTTCCAGATTAGCCAGAAAGCCTGTCGCTTGGTTTTCTAGAGTACATGAATTCATTCTGAACTAAAAAAGGACTATCACTCAATTGGAATAGAAAAGCATGCAATGCCTATAATTTGAAAAGTGAAACAGCTTATTCAGGTGAAAACAAGCCACAAATTTGACAAAGCAGCATTTGCACCATCACCCTGAAATTCTAAACCAGAATATCATCCCAGCAGCAGAAAGTGGAATGGCATATGGGGACCATGTGTAAATCTGAACACAGCTTACTCCGAGGGAACTGCCCGGCAAAATTGAAAATGCCAAACAGTATTTCCTCTGCATCTAGAATCCTCTGAAAACATCCAAAAATCAGAGATGTGGGAGGGTTTACTGACTCAACTCAGTATAGTTACAGGTTTTTAAAAAACCCTCTAACTTTCAGTTAACTATTAAACAGAAGCCCTGACTCACCAGTGATCCCTCGACCAAATCAAAAGAAAATCCCCAAGGAACCCAACACAAGCCTCCTGTCACACTACAAACTTCAAAGAGAGAAAATTGTATAAGAATTGAACACCAGAACTCCATCTTTAGCAGAACTTCCAAGAACAACACTGAACAAGAATCAAACCCTGAACACTTCCAGCGACATACTGCTGTTGGTGGAATCCTGGCTAGGATTGTGAGGCTTAACTTGCTCGGAGGGCTATTTTGGTTGCTACATGCAATAAAGTTGAAATCATTGTTTCAGTACTTGATTGTCTGAGATTTCTTAAGAAGTAGCCAAATTAAAAAGGTAACTTGTGGCAATTTACCCACAAAACTCCCCACCCTTCTCAATGCCTGTCACCCCAACCCAATCCACTTCGCCCCCACACTGAATCCTATGAATCATCATCTCCGACCTTATCCTGCCAGACCCAACCTGCTACCCTGACCTTTCCTAACCCCTTCACCTCACTGGTGGCTTCCTGTCCATTTATCACCCAATAAGCTGGTCTCCTACCCTCACACTTACCTTTTCATGGCAGGTGTCAAATTGGCTGCTAAACCGTAGAATATACACTGCTGTTAAAGGGGGAAGGAGGAGGGGTGTGGATCTGATGATGATCCTCTCCACTGCTGACTGCAATGTTCCCAGGACACAGCTCACCACCGTTTTTGCAATGGAAGGCTCCTGCCTAGTTATTCTACCCGAGGGAGAAATGAAGTGACTATTTCCTCTTTTTTCATCCAATCAGCATACGGAATAGAGCTCCCGGTCCCTGCTCAATCTTTCTTAGCATGGCCTTTAATCAATGCAAAGGCCTCGATACATTTCGCAGAGAAACAAGTTAATATAGTTTAAAGGTTCTTGAGTTTGTTCATTTCACTGTGTTAACAGGGCCACAAGTTATAAGACTGTACCCAAGGAGTTCACGGTGAGTCACCTGCATTACTACAACTGAGTTTTTTGCTTGACCATTCCAGAGGACAGTTAAGAGTCAACCACATCGCAGTGTCTGAAACCCTACACAGACAAAACCGAATAGGGATAAAATTTCCTGTAAACTGACATTAGTGGACCACATGAGTATTTATGATGACACCATTAGTTTTCACAGTTACTATGACAATCATAGCTCTTTATTCTAAATGTATTTAAATAAACTAAATTTGAACCCCCCACCTGTCAAGCTGTGATTTGAAATTGGACTACGTTTTTAACCTGAGGTTGAGACCTCAATGTGGATTAATGCCACTGTCCGAACCCTGTGCGCGGTAGACATCACATGCAAGCCCTCCACTTGAACACAGGTCAATGTTCCACCTGGTCAGAATCTCCTGGAAAATAACCTGGAGATGGGACCATGCTGACAATGGTATCAGACTGATCAAAAGCAAGTTGTACATGACCCACTCATCCACATCGTCAAATTTTAAAAATTCCAACACACTGTATCCAAATTTTTGATCTGGATCTCCATTGTTACTGAGCCAGAAACAGTCACTGTGCTACTGCACCCAATAATCTCCCAGAAAGGTTTCATTAGATACAATCAATTTGTTTGACAAAAATTGCAGCTCAGAACTTACTTGTTTGCAACACAGTGGCAGCAGCATGCTGTTGTACAGAGCTGGGTAACCCCAAACCAACAGGTCAGATCAAAACTCTGCAGGAGATGCCAAATCCAGCCATGACTGGTGTTACAAAAAAAAAATCAACAGAACAGCAGTGGAGTCAGGGGTGGGGGGGCTGGTGTTGGATGGGAGGGAGGGAGGCTTGATGAAAATCTCAAATCTCAATAATGCCAGAGCACTGCATCTGAGTATGGATGACTGAATACTAGCTAGCACTTCTGGTTGAAGATCTGCAGCTGAATGATTCATGTCAGCCTCTGATATCTCAGACATTAGTCTTCAGACAACTTGATTCACTCAAGTCTTAGAAAAATGGTCACGTGCATTGTGTATGGGCCAAGGCTGTTGGCCCCAATTATATTCCATCTACAGTGAGGGCATGCTCCAGATCTTGGAAAGCTACGTGTATAGCTGCAACATCTGCATCAATTCTGCGAAGTGGAAAATCTCCCCAAACGTATCCTGACCACAAAAAGCAGAACAAACCCAAGCTAGCCATTACCACCTAATTAGTCATCACGAGCAATGTGATGGAAGGTCTCATTGACAGAATTATTACAAGTGAATTTACTCACCAATAACCTGTTCACTAAAGCAGTCCATGGTTAGGTCATTCGGCCCGAGACCTCATTACGGCCTGCATTCAAATATAGGTGTGACGCAAGTGTGACCATCTTTAATATCAAATCAACATTTGACCAATGTGGTATCAAGGAGCCAGAGTGAAAAGCAAGTCTTCAGCGATCGATGTTGGGGAGACTGGTTACTGGTTGAAGTCAAAACTAGAAAGAAGATGGTTATGCTCAGCCCTAAGAGGTTGTTGCACTGTTCACCAGGACAGCACTTTCTACTCGATCATCTTCAATATTGACCTTCTCTCCATTCTAAGTTTAGAAGTATGGATGTTGAATTACGACTGCATTTGCAATTTTTTAAGTAATGAAAGTTTGTACTCCATTCAGCAAGACCTGGACAAAATCCATGGGGTTACAAACAACAAAATCCATGTAACACATCAGGCAGTACCAAGGTTAATCCAACAGCAAGTCTTAACCTATGTCTTCAAGAAGAACGATGTCAACAAGCATATAGACAGATCAACTCCAAATTCCCCTCTGAAAAAAACTGAATTTTAAAAATTATCACTAGTTCTTCATTGCAGCTGGGGCAAAGTCCTAGAACTGTACATTGATTAGCATTACAGAAGTAAACTTTACTAAAAAGACTCCAATGTTTTAGGCAGGTGGCTCACTACCTCCTTTTCAAGATCAAGTATGGGATAAGATTATAACATGCACAATTATATTTCATTTGAACAGTACCTTACAGAACCAATTCTTAATGAATGAAACAGGGCACATCAAGGATGTCCTTTGCACTCTCCATTCAATTAATGGTGTCATAATTCAACACTGTACTGTATTATAGTGAGCAGGAAGTCACAAGCCTATGCTGGTTTAGGGGACAGTGTTAGATTCTTAATGGCCTGTGTTGTAGGGGAAGTAAACAGAAGAATAAAGCAGAAAAGGGAGAAAAAAATTCAGTTCAAGTTCTTTTTGTTATTTAGTGTATTCTTATGTTTACTTGTGATGACATTAGTCAAGGACAGAGTTTGATACTTCTCTTTGGTGAAGAAATCATCTGGGCAACACACTGGAGGATGACTGGGTCTTTCAACGTGAGTGGACAATTCTAGCAGATTGCGGGTTGAGAGTCAAAAGAAAACCACATACATTTGACAGAACTTAGGACAGAGCTTAAGTAGCCTCCAGTCTGATCCTTCTTGAGGCAGATGGCACCTGCACTATATGCCTTCAGGCATATGTCGACCATGTAATATTTAATGGCTTGTAACGGGCATAGACTGAAAGTAAAGGCAGTATTATATAGTCCTTTCCTTTGTTTCAATCAATACCTGGTGTCTTTTATTTTCCTAGCAGGTATCAAACTTTCTTGGCTTCAGTGCACATTGCATTGGATTAAATGCAAAATATTAAAATGGACGACAAACTTGAGTGTACAAATCCATTAGTGGTTGTGTTAAGCAATGGCTCATCAGTATCGCAGTTCATGCACCATTGGAATCTTGAAGGTCTCAAGAATAAACTCCTCTCAACAACTGAATGCAATCGACTATGTTGACAAGGAGATAAACACTGATGAGGTTAATATGAAGATATTAAACACTGAATCCTGTCATTGTTTTTCTAGACTGATACAAACCTGAAGGCTGGTGTAAAAGTTGAACACAAATTTTCATGAAGGCTGCTTCTTGCTTCTGTGTTATTGACTGCATAGGTCAAGAATCAGCGCTATGCAAGAAGCATGAATAGATTCTGGGCCAGAAGTCTATTTCTTTATTGACAAATGGTCTAATAGTAGACGTGCTGTTTACCTCATACTTCACTAACCAAAGAAACCATATGAACCTATTTCAATTCAATGAAGTAATAATGTCAGGAACTTAAGTCTCCCCCCACAAACCACACCGCCACACCAACGTAGTCCAAAAGAGATCTGTTGGTACTAGTTATCACTGGGATCTGGTAAAGAGAGACACTATCCCATTTCAGGTACTGTGTCGGTTCTGGGTCGAATCTAAGCCAAGTTTGATACCAAACTACAGTCACTCCTCTACCTTGTCCTAACCTCCAAATATGCTTGTAAATGAACGTGGTATTTTTTAGATCTCGTAAACCCACCATGCTATCACCTCAGATATATGAGTGCACATTTACACTGTGGCCTCGTGCCTAGGTGGATAAACATGCTGGCAGTCAGCTAACATTCTTCAAAAGTCGACGGTTTGGTGTAATGCATTTTTAAGGACACTGTACACTTGTGGCATTTCATTATGTGATCTCTGCAAGTTGCTTTCACTTTAGAATGAGTAGCCATTCAACACATGAACCATGGTGTCAGAAGTGTGCATCTGGAAGTATGTGGATTTTCAGCACTGGAACAAAACCGGTGACAAAAGAAACGAAGTATCAGAATTGTATGATTGTACAAGTCAGAATATCTTGAAATGTTCCAGTTCAAGAATGTTGTCGAACAGAAAGGCCACTGGAACGTCTTTCAATCTCCAAATAGCAAAATTATGAATTAGCTACAATACTAAATTTCAAAACCCTAAACAAATGAGTGGTAACTCTTTTTTGATCCCCGAGTGCTGCTAGCTGCAGTGCACCATAGACATCAGAGAAGTAGAAAAGCCAGGCTTAAGGAATTTCAAAGGCTTTAAGGACATATTTTGAACTCTCTAGGGAGAGAGTGATAATATTGAGGAGTATGTGACAGCACTGACATCTAACTGAATTGAGCAATTTGGACAACTGGAAGATGATCAAGTCAGAGATGGGATTTCTTAGGCATTTGTGACAATTGCACATCTGCTGAAACAGGAGAAACTTACTCTGAAGCTCAGAGTTTGTTAATTAGCTAGAGAGTATTAATGGGAGAACAAACAAGGCAACATTATGCTGAGAACTGTCCAAGCAAGGTCAACATGATGGGGCAATGAAAATTGTAAAACAGCCAGTACAAAGATCAAGGCAAGAGGACAAGACATAAATATTGCAGAGGATGCCACGTAAAAAGGAAAGGAAGCACGTACTTCATGGGGAAAGCAGTGTTTTAACTGCAAGAAGCTGTATCACTTTGCATGCAAGTGTTTAGTTATAAAGAAACAAAGCAAGCTGAAAAACAATGGTTGCTGGAGGGATGCCAGATACTGACAAATCGTTTTACACCATCAGGTCTAAAAAGGTAAGAAGTGGTTTTAAGCAACACCATTAGCTTTGCAGACCTGTGCAAAGTGGTTCAATATACTAGCTAAAAATTAAACTCAAAGAAAGTAAAGCTGAGGCTCTACGATGAAGATCTGCAGTTCTAGACAGTAGACATTAAGCAAATCCAAATCATCTCAGCTGAAACCAATTTGAAGCTTGGACAGTTAACCTGAAACATGCTAGAAGAGATTCATTGCATTTTTCAGGCCAATAGGCCATTGATTGCTTAACAGGTGCTTAAAGCTGTCATTTTTCTTTTGTATTTCTTTGATGACATTTTGTGGAATATCACCTCCAAGTCCTAATTACACATTAGCGTGAGAAACTCTACACAATTTCACTACAAGGATGTAGAGTGGTATTGGGGCACAGAACACAAAGCAGCTCTCACTCAAATCAAATAATCAGCAACAACAGCTCAAAACACTGTCGAAAACATCAACCCAGCAGAGGCATTAAATCTAAAAGACAAGCATCCAACTCTAATAAAGCACTCGCCTTGGGAAGAACACTGTCCAGAGAAGGAGCATCACCCAAGGAGTGTGCTGATACTGCAAACATTGCCAAATGGCAACTCACACATACCATTAAAAGACCTGAACGCTCTAGAGACGATGGACGAGTAAGTGCAGGGATTGACGAATGTAGAAACAACTGGAACGAACAAACAGGTTTTGTTGACAAATGATAATTCTTTGTTGACCATGTAGCTTGTATAACTTGGAATAGGAAATAGTAGTGCTTCCAATTTTTTTGTTGTTTTTAAATGAAAAGGGAGATGTTTCGAGAAATGCATTTGTAAGAACATTATATATACGGCTTACCATGGCCATGTGATCTCTGCTGGAAGTTGCTTTCACTTGCAAATGGGGCTTCCTGAAGTGCAGGTCAGTGGAGACACAAGATTAAATTTTGGGGTCACTAACTCCGACCGAAATGAGCGACACGCATTTTTCCCCCTGCTCAAATAGGTCTCTTCCTCCTGCCCTATTACCCACCAACAGATTACAACACTCAAGCCTTGAAACGGAGTCAGTGAGAAAATAGCTGGGTAGCACTGTTTTAGAGCAGCTGTTAAAAACAAATGAAACCTCTATTTTGAGATGTTTTGAATTCATGCCCCAGAAGTGAAAATTAGTGTTGTAACTACACCATCTACATTCCCTAAAAGTAAATCAACTCATTAGCATGAAAAGGCCAAAATGTTAAAACAACATAAAATTACAAACTAGTTGTCAGCTCAGTTCTTAAATATGAGGTTGTATCCTCTTTTTTTTTATACAATTTTCCGACAGCATTCACAACAAATCGAGTTTGAGAGAGGAAAAGGCAAAAAGAAATCTTAAAATTTGTACCCATGTAGCTCAAAAATATGCAAATTGTGACGAAGTTGGGGGGGAAACAAATCACCAAATAAGGATAATCACATTTATCCCTAGTTGGTACTCCCAACAGACAAGGCGGTGTTGAATGAACAATTGGAAACTAATCCTTATTTTAAGTCAATTGCAAACTGACAACGCCTGCTAATCAAGCACAAATTCTGACCTCTCAGTAAATATTACTGAAAAAGTGTTGAAACTATGATCGTTTGGAAGTAAGGCCTCTTTTAAGCCTTCTGATTCCAACAATACACATTGAAGAACCTTTGCAGCAGTGCCCTTTTAAAATTGGGTATTCTTTCCCAAAAGGTGGCTGAAAAATAAAAGTTGTCTGTCAAGCAGATATGGATTATCTTGTTTGTGTATGTTCATTACGACAAGAATGGGGTGGAGCTCCCCTTCTCTTCAAATGAACGTGACTTGTCAAGCATTTCCCACCAAGTTAATGCATCTTCAAGCAACTTTTTATATTTTTATTTAACATATGCTATTTCAAGTTACATTACAGAAGTAAAACCAAAATCGCAAAAATAACCTCGGTCATTATCATATGACTGTACATGGGGGCCTGCTGTGCACAGGTTGGTTGTTCTGTTCCTTACAGAAAAGTGACATACACTTCATTATCTTACAGTGCTTTGGGATTTCCTGAGGTCATGTAAAAGGTACTGGAAAGAGAAGACATATGTTAATACTGTCACATTGTAACAACATGAAAATGCAATTGTCCAGCCTCTCATTTCATAGGAATTATCATTGTACAAGCCAGGCACAAGAGGTCATTTTGCAAGATAATTCCAATTGATACTTTACAGGTCAGTAGTTTGTAATTTTGAAAAAGGCAGATATAATGGGCACTGATTGGATGTCTGCATTTCTTTGCAGAAAAGGAATGAGTGTAAGGATCAACACTAAACTGCCGTTTTTGTGTTAACATATATATTACCACTGCAGATACACAGAAATTTCAGATGAGATATCACATACATATCAAGTCCCAACATGGAGTACCAAGCCAGATTGTAGCTGATCAGATAATTGCAGTGAGCTGTTCATTGCCTGAACCCAACTGCACCTCCATCCATTATAGCTTAATCTGGTGCTTTACAATCAAAGTTTTCTGTCTGACAATTCCAGCTCATCATCTGAAACACCGGCCTGCACTTAGCTCAACCAATCCATGGGCTTGCCTCCGCAGTGGGTGTGTGACCGGAGCCAACCTCGGTCTTGGTGAAAAGCTGCAGAGACCGGAGTTGTGGACTCAGCTGATGTGCAGTACCTCGGATACCCAATTGCAATACTGTGGCATAAACTATACAACAGCAATTAAAGGTGACTATCACACTGACAGAATCCCAGCATGCAGATAAATTACAGTCTGTCCAATTTAAATTCAACTTTATTTGCCCTTCAGAAAACAGAGGTATCCAGATATCTCTCAGCCAGCAAGATGACACCATGTGACGTAATTATTTCATGTATGAGGGGGGCAGAGATAAGGGGAACAGGCTTTTCCCTAGTGTAGGGGAGTTCAAAACTGCAGGGCATAGGTTTAAGCTAAGAGGGAAAAGATTTAAAAGGGACCCGAGGGGCAACATTTTCCACACATATATGGAATGAATTGCCAGAGAGAGTGGTAGGTGCATGTACAGCTACAACATTTAAAAGACATTTGGACAGGTACATGAATAGGAAAGGATTACCAGAGGCAAAATGGGCCAAATGCAGGGAAATAGGGCTACTTTGGTTTGGGAAACCTGGTGAGCATGGATGAGTTGGAGCGAAGGGTCTATTGCCGTGCAGTTTGACAATGACTCGATATTTAAGCCCTATCCCTTGTCATAAAATTATATTTTCTGGTTTCATTTTCGAAAAATTTGCCTTGCACTGGTGCCAAATTGTTAAGAAACATGGTTACTCATACGTACAATTGTCTTTTTAAAGCAGCTGGTTATTGAGTCTGGGACTAAACAATCAACACATTTTTAACAAAGTAATAAAGGACAATACAGGGCCATTCACATTAGTTACAATCCTAGTTTTACTTTTCAAAGAATTGGAAGTACAAACCAGCAAAACTTTTTTTAAAAAATATAGATATGCAGCTCTCTGCTTAGAGACTTCTTCAACTACACTAGGCTAGAGACAGCTGACAGAAACAGTTGTGTATTAACAATAATTCTAATGCAGCTAATAAATAAAATGGGCCCCTTCCTGTGAGCTATAGTTCTTTCATCTTGCTGCCACACTGCTAGTCTGCATGGTCAAGATCTGCTGACGGGAATGATACTACGTGCACATCTTATGCACTTGTGTGGCAACATTGTCCTTTTTGTGACAGTGTTGAAAACAAGGCAAATGGCCTACGCATTTTGAAGTAGCGCCATGAGACCATGAACATCTGCCTGAATCATTTAGATCCGGCAGTTAAGACCTCAATTACATATCTCAGCCAGCTCAGATGTTTATGGACCTCTTGATACGCAAAACTTACCCAAGAACCTAATTCAGATTTCAGTCTTGGCCACCGTCCCTCTGTATTGAAATTGCTGAAAAAACACACACACACACACACACACACAAACCCACACACACAAACCCCACCCCCATTGGAGCAGAGCATGCTACACTATCAGCAGACATCTCAGCAGCAGGCCAACTATGTGGAAGCAGTCCCTCTGCAGACCCTCTGTTGCCAGGATACATGGCATACATACTTTCTAAGTTGAAATACAAAAAAGCATAAAAGTGATATAACAGCAGAAGAATAAAGAGATTAGCATCACAATGTGTAGAAGAGGCTATGGCATTTTACAGAATTATTATTAGCAATTATTATATAACTACTCATTAAATTCACAACTCATCATAGTCTTAGTATTGTATAGCACAGGTATAGCTGTGAGCGATTTCCTGACTAATCAGATTTTAAAAACCTGGACTGTTTAATTGTCTACCTCTGAAGGTTAAAAAGAATATTACATGTTTTTTTAAAAATTCTCAATGGGAAGCTCATTAACACCCTGCATATTTTGGACAACTCATTTATCTAGATTCAATCGCTTAAGCACTTGCTTACTGAAATTGATTTTCTTTTTCATTCCAGAGTTAAACAGAAAACTACTGCACTTGTCTGCCTATAGTTTTACTTACTGTGCAAATTCAAAACACAATTTTCAAATGTTTCCAAGTTGACAAAGAGCTCCTCCGCTATTTAACAATGCAAGGGATCACATACTTCTCTCTCATTTGGGACTACAACTGGAAAATGGAAGTTGGCCATTGCATTTAAGACAGCATTGGATGACTATTTGCATAAAAATGTGCAAGGGTATGGGGACTAAAACAAGAGATTAGCCCTAGGTAATCATGATCATTTAATGAGCCAGTGTAGGCAGAATGGACCAAATGGCCTCCAACTGCATCATAACGCTTACGAGATATGTAGTATAGCTAAAGTACCAGAGAAGTTTTCTTTTCTGCAACTTAAAGATTATGTAGTGTACACATAATCTTTTTGTATCAGTGAGGTGGCTACTTTGGGATGCAGTAACATCGGGAATCTTCGAGACAGGGAAAGGCTGCCTTATGACAGTCTTCAAATTGGTCAAATCACAGTTTAAGAGTCATGAGTGCACTTAAACTTTCAGAAGCTTCTACACAAGAAGGATCTGTTGCTCGTTCCGACTGCATGAAAAGACAAAAAGCCTAGCCACTCAAAAAAATTCCAATACAAGAAACCCGAATCTACCTAATCAGATATTAAATCAATGATCGATCATTGCACTGTAGGTATCATGTCGTCACGGCTAAAATCAAAAGACTTGAGAGAAATAACTCTCTAATCTTGTGGTCTGAACTTGTGAACTACAGAATGTTCCTTTTACAACTTTACTTTTCTACTCAATACATGGCAAATAGTTTTGTTTGTTTTATTTGTGATTAACGAGCATAGTGGGATTTTACAGGAGCATCGCACCAGTCACACTGGAGTAAGTTACTAATCCATTTTATTCTTTCAGAATGGACAAGGTTTATAATGAATAGTTATCTTATTAAAGGCAAAGCCTCAAGAATTAATTTTGTCCTGATTAGCAGTTAGGAAAATTGGTCATCATTGTGATTAGCTAGTTACACATTGGTAACAGCTTGTGGAATAATAGGGCTCAATTGTTGGTGCATTCTTCCCAACAGAGTCATGATCAGTTAGAATTCATCTGAAATATCATTGCAGTCTACTATTGCAATGTAGGATTACAATACGCCAAATTACAAAGCTTTTCACTGTATTTCGGGACACATGACAATAAATAAATCAAAATTAAATCATTCTCTTTCAAACCTATACACCATTTCCTTTTGAAAGTTAACATTGAACAGAATTACAGAATGGTTACATCACAATGAGTCTGGCCATTGGGTCTGTCCAGTCTGGACCAGTTCTCGTTCCGTGCAGTCCACTTTACTCCCCCCCCAAACAATTCTCTTCAGAAAGCCATGATTGCATCGGTCACCATCACAGTGGTGGGGAGTGTATTTCATATCCTAGCCACTGAGTTAAAAAGAAAAACGTTTCTTTCCTCATTGGCAAAAATACCAAAGACAATCAACTTTAAGTCTGTGGTACCTCATTCATGACCCAGCTGCCGATGGAAATAGTTTCTGTCCATTTACTCAATCTAGACCCCTCATGATTTTGTAATGCTGTATCAAATCACCTCTCAATCTCGTCTTCTGCAAGGAGACCAATCCTAGCATCCACATAACTTCAATCTTTCGGCCCTGAAACCGTTCTCTCAAATCTTTTCTGCACCACCCGAAATACCTTCACATCCTTCTCAAAAGTGAGATTCCTACAAGAGAACACAATGTTCCAAGTGAGAACAAACCAGTGTTTTCTAAAGGTACAACATAAGCCGATGACTTTTGGGGTTGTGGATCTTTCTATGTCTTTTCATCTCATTTCGACACAGAGGCTTTTTACCTTCAATGATTTGTGCACATACACCCCATATATTTCAAATCTGGGTTTTGTTATCCATAGCTTAAATGGCTGCCAATGCCTAATGCATCAGTTCACACATGAAGACAAATGAGCAAGATGCCAGCTAGTCACCATGAATTCTACACAGTAAGGAGCTAGTTAGTAGCTTCAGAAAAGGAGTTGAAAAAGAAAATAAAATTAGAAATAAGTCAGTATAAATACTTTAGGTAACTAATTCATGTGATAAAACATCATTTCAGTGGTGCTTTAAACACCCATTTCGTACTCTCAGTCTGAGTAGAATAATTTACTTAGAATAGTTAAGTCCTTAAAAATTGCTTAAAAAAAGACTTTTATCAAAACCTTCTTGCATTCACAAGGAAGCCAATTCAAAAAGAAAACCAACATTTATATCTTAAAGGAGGGCGTCAATTGGTTGGTAAGTGAGAATAACAAGGTGTAGAGCTGGATGAACACAGCAGGCCAAGCAGCATCATAGGAGCAGGGAGGCTGACGTTTCGGGCCTAGACCCTTCATCAGAAAGTGAACCCTGTTTGATAAAGGTATTGCCATGGGAGAATGCACTAATTAATGATGGCAGGAAGTGAAGATCAGAGTGATACTTCAAAAGGGTTGAATGGCCACAAAGGAAATTGCTGGGGAAAAAAAGGGTTTAATTGCTTTGCTGTTTATGATAATATCTTCCCGAATTGTCATATAAATACACACAGACATTTTCTTTTACTTTCAATGTAATTAACCAGTGCATTGGCAGACTTGTGTAAATACGTTCAGTGATGGAACACCACAATAACCAATTTGCAAAACCAAAACGTATAGGCTATGAAGCCAGTTCCACACTGTCGGTCTGTCCAGATTACCATCAGCTGGCATTATAATAAATGTTAGCATATCTCCCACTAGGAAATTGTTAGGGTTTATTATAAAGGATTAATAGCAGAGCATTTAGGAAGACATAATATAATCAACGAGAGTCAGCATGGACTCAAAGAAAATCATGTCTGACAAATTTATTGTAAAGTATTTTTAAAAGTAGCAAGCAAAATAAATTAAGGCGAACCAGTAGATATAATATGTTTGGATTTCTAAAAGAAATTTAGTAAGGTAGGCCATTCAATAAAATATAAGCACATGGTGGAGGCAGTATATTGGCAAGGATAAAGGATTGACTAACTAATAGAAGACAAACAATTAAGATGAGGGGAATATTTTGAGGATGATCAGCTGTAACTATTGTGCCACAGGGATTGATGCTGAGTCACAATTATTTGCTACGTATGCAGACAATAGCAAAGTATGTAGATGACACAAAAACATGTGGGAAGGCAAATGGTAACCATGATGCAAGGAGTCTACAGACATGTTGAGTGGGCAAAAACTTGGCAGTTAGAATACAATGTGGGAAAAGTGCGTTTATGCACATCGGCAGGAACAATGGAGGAGATGAATATTATTTAAATGGAGAATGTGCTGCAGCCTTCTGCAGTCTGAGGGTCCTTGCAAATAAATCTGAAAAAGAAACTAGCAAAGTTCAGAAGGTAATAAGGAAGGAAAATGGAATGTTGTTTCAAAGGGAAGGGGATATAAAAATACAGAACTTTACAAGGCACTAGTCAGACTACATCTGAATAATGTGAACCATTTTTGGAGGGACTCCCTAATGTGGAGAGATTGAGCACAGGCCCAACCTATTCATTGAACTTTAGAAGAATGACAGGAGACCTTATTGATACATACAAGCTTCTTAGAGGGCTTAACATAGTAGATACAGAGAGGTTGTTCCCCTTTATATGCCTAGGAGTACGGGGCATCAACTCAGAATAAGGGATCACTATTTAAGATAGAGGAGGAATTATTTTCCCCCCTCTGAGGATTTGAATCCATGGAATTCTTGACCACAGAGGGCTCTAGAGGTTACGTTGTTAAATTTTTCAAGGGGGAGATACAGATTTTTAAGTCAGCAAGGAAAACAAGAGTGATGGGGGAAAAGGCAGGGAAGTGGAGTCGAGTTATCAGATCTGCTGTGATCGGACTGATTTGGCACAGCAGACCCAATGAATCATGTGGCCTACTTCAGCTCCTATTCCTTAATTTTACACTCTTGCTGCATATAAATCACACCCAATCTTCATTTCAAGACAATATTTCATTGCAAATGCATCCCCTGAAAACCAAACACTACATATCCTAAGGCACCAACACCACACCAGACATTTTCTGCCTTGTATAGTAACTAGTGGGGTTAGTCTCCCAAAGCCCACTCTTGACATCACTAAATACCCAAGGAGAACAGCTCCCCAGCCCACCCTCCAAAGTATCATAACCATTTACTGACTCAAAGAAAATAGTTCTTACACAAAAAGAACCCTTTCCATGTGTCACCAATGAGCAGCTGAAATTTTAGCTAATCCTTCCCATTAGGGTGGCTTGGTGGCTCCGTGGTTAGCCCTGTTGCCTCACAGCACCAGGGACCCAGGTTCAATTTCAACTTTGAACAACTGTCTGTGTAGAGTTTGCACATTCTTGCCGTTTCTGGCTGGGTTTCCTCTCACAGTTCAAAGATGTACAAGTTAAGTGGATTAACCATGCTGTAATTGCCCATAGTGTCCAAGGATATGTAGGTTAGGTGGATTAGCCAGGGAAAATGCAGGGTTACAGGGATAGGGAGGTGTGTGGGTCTGGGTGGGGTACTCTTCGGAGGGTCGGTGTGGCCTTAAGTGGGCTGAACAGCCTGCTTCCATGCACTGTTGGGATTCTATGATTCTATCCTCAAGTGAATTGTGGTGCCCCTTGGCAGAGATCTAAGTTGGCACGAAACAGTGATCGAATCCAGGTCTTTACTGCTTAAGGAGCTTAGAAAGCCACTCCTTGGCCTTCTGTAGTCGCTAGTTGTAAATGACTTGAAATGCTGACACAAACAGCGAAGTAAATAGATTTACTCATCAGTGTGATGAGAATTCACCAGCTTCAAGATATCTTTCACACAAAAAATACAACCACAATAAAAGGATCCCATGCTCAATCTTTCACCGTTAGTTGTCTGTTCAATGTAACCACTCAATTGCTGAGGGAACTGACAGCACCATAGAACTGGGAGAATGCAGACACCCGAATCTGCTAGCAGGTTATGGTCTTCTAATCCTAAAGGATCAATATAGGAAACTGATAATCCACGTGCGTGCTATAAATAGGTAATCTTCTCTCCACAGGACACAGCACAGCCCCATTTTACCATCCCAGACAGTGACTGCTACAGAGTGATAGTAGTACAACACAGGAGGTCATTCAGCTCATCACAACGCTCCTGCCTTTTCCAGTGAGCAATCCACTAGTCCCACTCCTCCGCTCTTCTGCCTTAACCTTATAATTTTTTCTTCAAGCTTCTATCCAATTTCCTTTTGAAGGCTCCTCTTGAATCTGTACCCACCAATCTGTGCACAATGCATTGTAACTACTTGGTTCACAAAACATTTTCCATCATGTCACTTCTCATTCTTTTGCCAATAACCTGAAACCTGACTGAAATGAGTAGTAATCATTGGTGCTTGGTGCTTATTCTCAGTAGATAGGAGCAATCTGAAATAGGCAATGTGAACAAATCCCTTTCGGAAATGAATACCTTTTGAAAATGGAGCAACTTTACCTTTACATTACTGCAGGGTCGAAGCAGGCCATTTAGCCCATCGAATCGACACTGACCCTCTGAAGAGCATCTCACCCAGTAACCGTGCATTTCCCATAGCCGATCTATGTAACCTACAGGCCCCTAGACACTGGGCAATTTAGCATGGCCAAGCCACCTAATCTGCACATCTTTGCACTATGGGAGAAAAGTGAAGCATCTGGAGGAAACCCATGTAGACATAGGGAGAATGACCATGTGGAGTTTGCACAGTAACCCAAGGGTGAATTGAACACAAGTCCCTGCTGCTGCGAGGCAGGGGTGCTAACCTCTGAGCCAACGTGCTGACCCTATTTACCGACTGACATGTGCTTAGCATCTTCCAATTCTCATGAAAAGTCATCAACCTGAAATGCTAACTTGGCTTGCATCTCCACAGATGTTATCTCAACAGTTGAACTTTCCTGCAGGATCCATTTCCAAACCAGTCTTTTTTCCTAAAAAAGGGTATCGATTGGTGGTAATGCTGTTGACTGTGGTACAACTATGGTCTCAAACTTGATTACATCTTCTTTAATATACCTCACTCTTTACATAGATTGGCTATGGGAAATGCACGGTTACTGGGTAAGAGTGCCTTACTCTTTAATTGAAAGAATAATTACTTTTCACTTTCACCAAGTCCTGTAAGCTCATTATTTACATTCTAAAATACAAAGATGGATTACCACTCTAAGACTTTCCATTCATCTCTTAGAGCCCCAACAGCACATGGGTGTAGTCAGAATATCAACATGCACATGATTAAGACAATCATTCTTCACCGCACTACACTTGACAAGTGGCTAAACAAGAAAATGACCAAGAATTTGCATTTCTATAGCACCCTTCGTGATGTTGGAGTGGCTTGAAGTACTTTCCACTCGATGAAGCACTTTCAAGTTCCAACAGTGATTATACTGTATTTCAAAACGTGCAGCAAAAACCAGAAAAAAAACTGCGATAAGAAACAAAAACACAAATTGCTGGGAGAGCTCAGCAGGTCTGGCAGCATCTGTGGAAAGAAATCAGAGCAAACCTTTTCAGGTAGGGTGACCCTTCCTCTCAGGAATCTTTGTCCGAATTAAAACAAAAAACTTAATGGGAAAAAAAATTCAGCTGTTCAGATAACACGTGGAGACTCGAACAAAGTTAATATTTCGGGTTGATGACTTTTCATCAGAACTGGAAGATGCAAGGCACCTGTCTGTGGGTAAATGCAATGCTGCATGCATGCTGCAACTTTACATTACATTGTATGTTTAAGTGAGGCACAAAACAAAAGCGCAGTATTGCTGTTTCGATACAGACCAGGAATTAAAGTCAGTGTTGCTGCAGGCACCCACTCTTCCTTCTTAGATCTGTGAGCAGAAATTCACCCGTGTTCTCTTATGACTGAATGGCCTGTTAATAAACTAAAGGTAAAGTTGCTATAGTACTACTGGACCGTGGGGCAGCTCTCTCATTAGAGAGACGTACAGCTGGTGACGGTTTAACCTGAAGGGCACCATGCCTCAGGCGAAGGAAGAGCTTGAGACAAAGAGTCCTTTGTGGTAACCTCAGTCAGTGAGAATTGAACACACACTGCTAGCAACACTTTGGAAACCAGCCACCCCACCAACTGAGCTAACCAACCTCCCACAAGGCCTGTTAACACACAGCATTCAACTCCATGTTTAAAATAAAATGTAATAGAGAACAAGGAAAACAGAGGGTCAGAAATGCTTCCTGTCGATACACAAGACAAAAGGGATAAGTAGGAGAGAGTCGGGGTGTTTGACAGTAAAAGGAAAGTAGCACTGGAGGATAACTGCAGCATCAGTGGCTAGATTGGAGCCAGGCTCTTTTACTATCATTATGTTAGTGGGGAAAAAGGCCAAAATGACACAGATAACGAACCCAATAAGAGAAGTCGAACAGCAATTGTCAGCGCTCACTACATACTGAGAAAAGAAATCAAATTCTGCTCTGGAAAGACTGGAGGCATGTTTTTGTCCATTTAGGAGTCAACTACTTGGGTAATTCACTGAAAAGAAAACAATGCTTCCAGCCAACAAATATTTAAAGAGCTGATGCAGGACAAACAGGCACTTTCCTATATCCATACACCATGACTTCAATACCCATACAAAGGCAAACACTATGATTGCTGGAAATCTATAAGAAACACAGAATGCTGGAGAAACTGAGGTCTGGCAGATAAAAACAGATTTAACATTTCAAGTCCGGTATGACATTTCATCAGAACTTCTGTTCTTCAATTCCAAAGAGTCATACTGGACTCAAAACATTAACTCTGTTCTCTCTCCACAGATGCTTCCAGACCAGAGTTTCTCCAGCAAACTCTGCTTGTTTCGCTATAATTTCAACACAGGCATATGAAGTAAAAAGGTCGTTCCAAGATGCTAATCAGCCAAGGAAATGTAATACTTTGTCAAGTGCAGTTATTAGCATTAATGTAGGAAACGCAACAAGCAGTCTACCCACCTCAAGGCCCCCACTAACAGTAACACATTAGCAGCCATTCTTGCAATCAAACACACTGGCTCAGCGAGCAAGTCTGCAACCTCATCCACAACCCGAACTACAAATCTTCGCAAAAACTTCTTAGCCATTTTTTGTGATGCTGATTAAGTTTAAAATATGGAGCATTCTCACAGGAATGTCAGTCTAAGTTTGTATGTTCGGGTTTTACAAGTGGTACTTTACCCCACAAACCAATTAAACCACCTATAACACTGCGTCCTGAGACATATTTAAAACAAAAAAGTATTTTCCAAAGATTAGGCATTCGTGCTGTGTGCACAAATACAGTAACCAATTTGTATGTAATGCCTTATCAATAGGAAATAAATGAATAAGTACTGTGTCATTGATCAAGCCAGAAATGCCAGTCTGGGAAAGCTCTATGGCTATCATTCATTTCTGTAATGCGCTATTTTTCATTTTCAACTGAGAAAAAGCAGGTAAGACCTTAGCTAAGAATTTAACAAAAAGACTGAACCTCTGACAATGCAGCATGAACTTCCTTTCATCTCCCCCACTGGGGCAATCAATGGAGCTAAAGTCAATGGCTGCTGGCGCTGGGCATTTGAAATAAACACAAAATGCTGGAAACTCTCAGCAGGTCAGACAGCATCTGTGGAAAGGGAAGGACAGTCAACAGTTCAGGTCAGTAACTTTTTAGATCAGGTATTTGATCACTTCGCTACACACCAAGGTAGTTCAAATGATGATGGTTACCAAAGATATTTGCTCTTCATCTCACCAAGCAGCTGCAGGGCATGCACAGATTTTGGTCTGCTCCTCCAGCATCCATTTTCACATTTCACCTCCTCCACTGCTTCGGTGATTATTGCTCCACCTGGTGGCCTCAGTTCTATGGCAACCTGACTGAAGAGATATGGCACATTTCAGGTAACAAGGTGTAGAGCTGGATGAACACAGCAGGCAAGCTGACATTTCAGGCTTGATTTACCCGCTGACAGAGACAGAGAGAACTTGCGCATAAATAGGTATCAGTCTAACAGCATTGTTGATTGCTAAGGGTAAGCAGAATGATTCTCCGATACAGGGAGCCACTTTTCAATTTAGGTATTTGAAAAATGCACTTCAAATTCCACAGGACGCTTATACTGCTCAGGAATGACTTATCAGTGGCGTTTGCATTACATCTAATAGAGTTCTGAATTACTAGGACAAGTGGGTAATGCATTAATATGCAATTGAAATAGAAATCCTAAATTTAGTCAAATATGTACATGGTCACCAGTAGGAAGTGTTGCTGTAAAGATGTTGCTTCCATGGTAACTACTAACACATGGCATTTTCAAATTTGGTGGTGTGTTTGGGGGGCGGGGGGCGGTGGTGTGTGCATGCGTATTGGGCCGAGACACAGAGAGACACAGAGACACAGAGAGAGAGAGAGAGAGAGAGAGAGACACAGAGACACAGAGAGAGAGAGAGAGAGAGAGAGAGAGACAGAGAGAACTTGCGCATAAATAGGTATCAGTCTAACAGCATTGTTGATTGCTAAGGGTAAGCAGAATGATTCTCCGATATAGGGAGCCACCTTTCAATTTCCACCATCAGTCCAGAGCAGGTAGATTTCAATCACCACCTGAGTTAATCCCAATTTAACAGTATAAAAGCATTGAGATTATACTGAACCTTTATGAAGTCTGCTCAGGCCCCATCTTAAATCATGCATCCAGCTCTGGTCACTTTAGGAAAGATTTGGATCTTGAGGAGGAGCACAGGAGGTTTATCAGATTGCTTTCAGGGTTGGGTATGAGGTTTAGTTAAAACATTAGGTTGAAAGGGCAGAGGTTGTTCACCTTCCAACAAAATCAACTGAGGCAGAGAAAAAGAAGCAGCGGCCAATGGAAAACCAACACTTCTCAAATCCCACAAACAATCTCATTCGTTGATACAAAACACCAACACCACCACCCACCCCTGCCACCCCACCACCCACACACACCAGCAAAATGCTAAACAGCTGAAAGTCTTTTTTACCCCTCACTTCATCCAATCCAATCTAACATGCCAATCTTAACAATAGAATTGTAATGACATGATTCCACTGTGCACTGGATTCATATTGGAAAACACATTTATATATTTCTCAGTGACTCAACTGGTCGATCAGAATCAGAGACTTTATAAAAGGAAATTGTCATTTTTAATAAATTGCCCACTTTAGCAATTTGATCACAAACAAGAAAGTGTTTATGGCAAGCTGGGGTCGTGTTATTCTTTGTAAAACAATTTTGCTAAGTCTTCTGAATGGCCTTGAATTATAAATCTTTTTAGTAGGCATATCACAAGGAAAATCACATGCACCTTTTACAATCCCTTAGCCAATCCCTGGGCCAACTTGTAAAAAGCATAAATGCACCAATCCACAGAATCATCAGCTTTGATATTTACAGAAGGCTTCAGATAGACTGATAATAACTCACTCCTGCTCTTTGATGTCGGGGGCAGGGGCAGGGGCAGAGGCAGGGGGCGTGAAGAGAATGCTGGGGTGAAGAGACAGGGTGTAAGTACCCAGGCCTTCAGTTTGACAGTGCTGCTTAATATCTTGAAAAGGACTCCCTTTGTGTAGAATTGACTGTTCCCATCAAAACTTAATTGAACTTACTCTCTAAGGTTTTGGAGATCTGTAGCTCGGGTTGTGGGTGTTGAGGTTGGCTGTTTTCAGACGTTTCGTTACCGTGCTTGGTAACATCCTCAGTGCAGCCTCTGATGAAGCGGTGTGTTTTCCCGCCTGGTTTTTAACCAACAAACGTTATTCCAGGAAGCTACCAATCAAGACTGGACAACCGACATGGAACGAGCCATTAACATCAGCCAGCAGACCACAAGGGCCAAGAAAAGACAGACCCTGCAAGACAAGCTAGCCACACTTACCCACAAAAACGACAACAACAGAACTGACACATGGATAAGGAACCTCTCCGACAGGAAACTGACAGACATGGAAAAAGCCGTCCTCACCCGGGGACTGAACTACAACTACAGGGATGCCAACAAAACAGAATGGCTAGCTACACTGGAAGTCACACACAAGACCAACAATATCAACGAAGAAACACACAAACTATAAGACAGACAGTAGTCCCGACACTAACTAGAAAGAGGGAACTCAACACCCTCAACACACGGGAAAGACAAGCCCTGGACAGATTAGAGAAGAACAAAAACATCACTATACTACCTGCAGACAAAGGGCGCATGACAGTGATAAATGAATAAAAAAGGACTACATCTCAAAAGCACAAGCACTGCTCACCGACGAGAACACATACCGACCAGTACAAACTGACCCGACACCACAACTAGGCAACAAAATCCCATACATGCTACAAAGACTCAAACAAACAGGACAGATCAACAAAACAGACTTCTTAAGAATGAAACCTGAAGGAGCCAACACATCCCGATTCTACGACCTCCCTAAAGTGCACAAGCCGGAAGTCCCCCTCAGACCCATAGTCTCCCTACCAGGCACGCCATCGCACAGATTAGCCAGAGAACTACAAAGAAGACTCAAGCACCTAGTCAACAAATCACCCCACTCCATCCACTCAGCCCAAGAATTCCTCAACTCCAAAGACCTAAAGATAGAAGACGAAGAGAACATGATATCGTTTGATGTCACCGCCCTATTCACATCAATAGACATACCACTAGCAAGGGAAACAATGACAACACTACTTGAACAAGAACACGACCCCAGTGAAACCATCTCCCAGGACAACATGCTTAAACTACTGGACCTATGCCTGGCCACCCACTTCACCTTCAACGGCCAAACATACGAGCAAAATCAACGGGACACCCATGGGATCACCTAACTCCAGACTCATAGCAGAAACAGTGATGCAAAGACAAAGGACTGCCCTTCCGCAAATCCAACCTAAACTATGGATATGCTACGTAGACGACACCTTTGTCATCATTAAACGGACCAAATTAGAAGAGATACACAAACTCATAAACAACACCCTCACCGGAATAAAATTCACCAGAGGGGAGGAGAAGAACAAACAACTCCCATTCCTGGACGTCATGGTAGAGCGCAAGACAAATGGGGAACTCCAAATGAAAGTACACCGAAAAGCCACACACACAGACCAGGTATTTACTTCAATAGTAACCATCCCAGCACACACAAACGAAGCTGCGTGCGAACACTATTTGAAAGGGCAACAACACACTGCAGCAACATGGAACTATGCCAAGAGGAGGAGGAATACCTCTTCCAAGTGTTCAAGGATAATGGATATCCAAAGAACTGGGTCAGGAGATGCCTACGGGAACAGCATCAGAAAGATTCTACACGCCCCAACATGCTCGTCACACTACCCTACATCAGGAACACGTCAGAACTCACCACAAGACTTCTACGACCGCTGGGCATCAAAGTGGCACACAAACCCACATCAACCCTACAACAAGTGCTCACCCGAACTAAAGACCCACTCCCCGCCATGGGCAGGACCAATGTCATCTACAAAATCCCCTACAGAGACTGCGAGAAACACTAGATCAGACAAACAGGAAGGAAACTAACAACAAGAGTACATGAACACCAACTGGCTACAAAAAGACACGACCAATACTCACTCATCTCAATCCACATGGACAAGGAGAACCACGACGTCGATTGGGACAACACCAAGATCCTTGGAAAGACTAGGCAGAGACAAGCACGAGAATTCCTGGAAGCATGGCACTCCATGAAGCATGCTATTAATAAATACGTTGAACTTGACCCCATATACATTCTACTACGGAGGAAAGCCGGAAGTGAGGTAATCCATCGCAACCGACCCCAGAGTTTAAAAACCAGGCGGGAAAACACACCGACGTTTCATCAGAGGCTGCATTGAGGATGTTACCAAGCACGGTAACGAAACGTCTGCAGAACAACAAACCAGCTCGGCGAGCCAACCAACCCCAACACCTGAACTTACTCTCTCAATGCAAGCAACTATTGTGCAAAATAACTTCAAAGTGATTCTCCCTGCAAGTGACAGAAAGAACACAAGTAGCCTCTATCTTCAACAAGGATTTGGGTGTATTTTAATTTATTTAAAACACCCATGAAATTATATACAATTCATAACAGATTGACACATCCCATTTGATATTGCTGGGTTACACAGAATCACAACTTCACCATCAGGATACCAAACTCCCAATTATTCGGATTTTAGGGAACGGCTGTTAAGATTTTCTCTGGAAAATTCCAAAATTATAGCTTATAATAGGGTCCCTAACCTTAACTTTTAAGTGCACAATACATTTTATTCTGAACCACTACATTCATAAATTGTACTAATTGTTGTGTTGTCTACACTTTGCAGGAACTATTTTACTCTAATGTTTTCTCCATCAATTTCTACACTACCTTCCCTCTTTTTCTGTATCCTAGACCTTTTATAATGTTGCATTGGATAGTTCAAGTTACATTCAGAGATGATAATAATTGCGCCCAAAGAAAGAACAGGTACAGAGCACAGATATGGCAGGAAGGGTGAAGGTTACTTAAAAACGTGAACAAGGATGAATTTTGACACATTGAGAAACAGCAATAAGTGGATGAAATAGATGATTCATTTTAAGGAAGTATGGAACAAGCTGCCAGAGGAAATGGAGGAGGCTGGAACAATTATAACATTTAAAAGGCATCTGGATGGGTATATGAATAGGAAGGATTTAGAGGGATATGAGACAAATTCTGGCAAACGGGACTAGATTTATTTAGGACATCTGGTCAGCATGGACGAGTTGGACTGAAGGGTCTGTTTCCATGCTGTACAACTCTCTGACTCTAAGTAGAATTTTGGTAGCCGGTTGAATTCCCAAGAAATTGTCCTATCACCAGGAAGTGGTTAGAAGTTATTCTCAATCTAAGGAAGATGAGCAAACCCATGGAGAAGAGTGAATGAAGTCAGGAACAAGGGAAAAAAATAGTGAAGGGAGTGAGCAGCACAATGAATTACATGCATTGTCCAGTGGGTGAACACAGCCCATACACTCGCGTTTGCAACCAGCTTTCAAAGGTCCAATATGAAATGGCCTTTTTCTGACGCACACATAGAACTACATTTCAGCTTTGCTCGGCCCTAAGGAGATACCTCCAATTGGCAAGGATTGCATGAGAAATGGAAAATTCCATATTAGTGGCCCTCGCTGGAATTAATCCAACGAACCAGGAATTCTTCACCTTCCAGTCTGTACTGTCCTTAATACAGAAGCAATTGATAGTAACAGCAAGTTCTACCAGTGTCAATGTGTTCCATTCCATGAAGAGGATAAATGGAGTTGACAAACAGATCAGCTGTGATTTGACTGTACACTGAAACAAATGGAGGGGCTAAACGGCAAATCCTCCTGAATCTAAATTGACGACTTTGCCATCCCTCACCCCAACAAGCAGAAAACATTCACAGCCATTACCACCTCAAAAAGGAAAAACGGGACAAGTGTCGAAAATCTGACATGAAGAATAAATTACTTCACATCAGGACAAGCAAGTGCCACTTGCAAATCTATTAAAGGTGGGTTTCCATGTCAACATCCATTTTATTTGGACATTATTCATGACAATATTCAAAATAAATTGATTTTTACACCATGAGAAAAGCCCCTTCAAATGAGACACACAGATATACTATATACAGGGAAAATGGTCTAAGAACGTTAGGCTTTAACCTCTTTTCCTTTTCAAGCAATTTGTTCAGAGAAATATGGTCTCATTCTGGTTACCATTTGCTCTATGGCTGCGTTATAAAACTTGAGTGCTCCAATAAACCTTTTACTGAATTCTGTTCCATTAAAGTAGCAATAATACAGGACCCACTATCCATAAGAGTCCAAATTTTTGGGACAGTTTTACAACAAATTTAATGGCCCGATTGCATAGTGTGCAGCAGAAATAATGGCAATTTAGTTTGAAAGTGCACTGAATGTAGGGCTCTTGCCTACTCTGCTGTGCATTAGCAAAGTCCAAACTAAGAGATCCCCTTTTTGAGATCCTGGTTTCATGGCTATGTTACTATGAAGAGGTCCCAAATTAACCATAAAAACAAGTGAAGTGAACAATTTGTAGCAGTGATCCCACTTGACTTTTCTTACAGTCCTTCTAACTGTTGTTGCTGTACAGCACCAAGGCGGGTGGCAGCCCAGAAATATTTACTCTATCTTAATTGTCTGCACCATTGAGAGTCCAGAGGGTAAAAAGACTTGCATTCCTATGCCGTCCTTCACAAGCTTTGTATAGCCCAAAGCACTTTACAATTAATTAACTGTTGTCACTTGTAAGTGCAGAAAACATGGACGGACAAATCACGCACAACAAATCCACCATTCACAGTGATGAAATAACTGACCATGTTATATGGTCAGGGATAAATGTTTCCGGTGACATCAAGACAAATGTTCCCTCTGTGCTGCACAGTTGCTCTCAGCCTCTGTGAGCTGACACATTCACTTCCAATTTCTCCAGCCACTGACCTCAGACGACATTTATGCAGTAGCTGGAGATATTAGACAGAACATAGACCAGGATAATTCCCTTTCTATTCCTGGAAATTTCACCACTTGAGAGGACAGACAAGGCATTGGTTTAAATGTTGAATGTGAATGGTGGCACACTGCAGCACTCCCGCAGTGGGCCACTAGAAGGATAGTGTGTAAATTTTGTCCTCAAGTCCGAGAGTGGTACTTGAACACACATCCTTCTGACCTCAAACTGACAAAAAGCAGAAAAAAAACTTATTCCATGGAGGGGAGAAATACAATTGGAGGGAATGAAACCAAAATTACAACTATGTAACAAAGGATTCAATGGAATTGACAAAATAACAATTGAAATTAAATATTTATATATGGCATAGAATTATTCTTCAGATTTCTCTCAAGGGAAAGTGGGAACGGTTAGCTAAATATTACATTTGTTCACTCATCAATAGGCTAATGCAATGCACTCCTGAACACAGTGCTTTAAAAGCAAAAAAGGATTACTAAATAATGTGATGGTTAATGCAATTCTCCACAAGCAATAAAATTGTTCACTTTTCACATTTGTAAGACTTAAATGTGACAACTGCAGCAACACATCGGACTCAACATTGGCTGTTTGGAGAGTTCTCAGACTTGGGCTCAACTCCAGCCCAGACTGACGAGCAAGTCTCCCATCTATTGTTTGTCAAGCTCCAAAGTGGTAGCATTGACAGTCTTGGCTCACTGTTTAGTATGCACTGACCCACTGCATACTCTACAATGCACTTGGGTGTTTTCTGCATGTTAGCTTATGTAATATATATCATGGCACGTCAGGTTCTTGTGGAGCTAATGTCTTGAAGTGTTTTAACACCAACTATGTACATGGCTTATAATCACAGAATTACACACAGAGCCCAGACCGTATACCATTGAACTATACAGCACAGGAACGGGCCCTTTGACCCATGATGTTGTGCTGAACATGACAGCAAATTAAACTAACCCCTTCTGCCTGCAATTGTCCATATCTCTCCATTTCTTGCACACTCATATGCTAATCTAAAAGTCCCTTAAATGCCCCTATCGTATTTGCCTCCATCACCATCCCTGGCAGCGTGTTCCAGACTCCCACCAGTGTGGAGAAAAACTTGCCCCTCATCATCTTTGAACTCCCTCACCCCCACCTTAAATACATGCCCCCTAATTTTGGACATTTCAACTCAGGGGGTGGGGCGGGGTAGTTCTGATCAACTGTCTGCATCTCAGTTTTATAGACTTCTATCAAGTCTCCCCTCAGCCTCCACTGCTCCAGAGAAACCAACTGGAGGAGTTTTTCTAGCCTCTCCTTATAGTTCATATCCTCTAATCCAGGCAGCATTCTGGTAAACTTCTTCTGCATCCTCTCCAAAGCTTCCACATCCTTCTTGTAACGTGGTGACCAGAAATGAATGGAACACTCGAGGTACAGCCTAAACAAAGTCTTAGAAAAGCTCCAACATGTCATCCTGACTCTTGTACTCAATGCCCCAACCAATAAAAGGCAAGCATTCCAAACACCTTCTTCACCACCCTATCTACATGCGTGACCTTTTTCAGGGAGCTCTAAACTTGAACCCCAAGATCCCTCTGTACATCAATGCTATTAAAAGTCCTACCATTAACTGAATACTTTCCCTTTACATTTGATCTCCCAAAGTGCAGGACCTCACACTTGCACGCCTTAAACTCCATTTGCCATTTCTCTGCCCATATTGCAACTGATCTATATCCCACTGTATCCTTTGACAACCTTCTACACTATCCACAGCTCCACTGATCTTTGTATTGTCTACAGACTTACTAACCCACCCTTCTACATTTTCATCGAAGTCAAATCACAAACAGCAGAGGTCCCAGTATGGATCCCTGTGGAACACAACTAGTCATGGACCTCCAGCCTGAAAAAGACCCTTCCAACATTATCGTCTGCCTTCTACGGGCAAGCAAATTCTGAATCCACATAGTCAAGTCACTGTGGATCCCATGCATCTTAATCTTCTGGATGAGCCGACCATTTATTGAAAGCTTTACTAATATCAGTGTAGACAACATTCACTGGTCTATCCTTATCTACCACTTTTGTTGTGAAGTATTGTACACTAATATTGAATTGGAAAGCAGGAAGTTAGAATTTGCTTTTAAAAACGATAGGGGTGGGGAAGAGTGCATAGTCCCTTCAAGAGGTGATGTGCTTTTCTAAGCTTGCATATTTAGATAAATGTGTCTAAGTAGCTAAAGATGTACAGACAGTTCTGAAATTGAAACATGTATCAATTGGCTGTGTGATTGGACACCTTAGGCTTGTTTTGATGTTTTGGCAATGAGCTGGAATCAGCCAATTAATTTAAACCAAGCACTTAGCAATTGAAAGCCAATTGAATTTAAATCTTATTGTTTTGACAATCTCAAGAAAATTGACAGATCATTAGGGGTATATAAGAAGAAGGTCTTTGGCAATTTGTGTAAGAGCAAACTGCCATCTGAAAAGTAAATGTCCGGCTCTCGCAGAAATCTCCAAGCTCTCTGAGAAAGCACCATCTATTCACTTCTAGCTAAAAGTCCTCACAGAAGAATTCACACAGAAAATATCCCTGACTGAAGGATCAGCAGAAGAAAGGCATTTAATGACTGGAGAGACAATGGAGAATGCAGAACATTCCAGAAGACGCACCTTGTATGGAATTTGAGAGTCTAAGTTTTAATTTAGTTTTAATATGTGGGTTTATTTCAGTGGGATTAATGTTTACTGGAACAGTATACTAGCAGAATTTTGTTTAATCTGGGAATAGTTAGTAGTTAAGGGGGAATTGTTCCATTTGTTAGTAGTTCTGTTAATTTGTTCATTGTTGGGGTTAGGTAACTAAATTGTTACTTGTTGCTTATAAAGTGAATATCAGGGATTTTTTTTGATTTAACCACTCCTTTTTAACAGATTAGACAAAGTGAGGCGAGCTTCTCTGGGTGTTTTGGGTTTCTTTATTAGAAGGGGACCTCTACTCCCACCGTAACAGACTGGGGGCTTGTGTTTCAATTTTCATTATCAGAAGTGTTTGACTGTGCCTTCACAACATCTTTGTCACCTCCTTGAAAAATTCAATCAAGTTAGTAAGACATGACCTGCCCTGCACAAAGCCATGCTTTTCTAAAGGTGCATAAATCCAATCCCTAAATTCTCCCCAATAGCTTCCCAACCACAGATTTGAGACTCATCAGTCTATAGTTTCCTGGATTATCCCTGTTTCCCTTCTTGAATAGAAGAATAACGTTAGCTACTCACCAGTCCTCTGGGACCTCTCCAGTGGCTCGTGAGGATATAAAGGTCTTGGTCAAGGCCCCAGCAATCCCTGCTCTTGCCTCTCTCAATAACCTGGGGTAGATACCATCGGTTCCTGGAGACTTATCCACTTTAATGCTCTTCAAGGGACCCAACGCCACTTCTTTCTTGATCTCAAAATGCCCTAGCGTATTAGCTTGCTTCACACAAATTTCACTATCCTCCATATCCTTTTCCTCGGTGAATACTGACACAAAGCACTCATTTAGGATTTCACCCACATCTTCTGCCTCCAAGCAGAAGTTCCCTCCTTTATCTTTGAGTGGTCCTACCTTTTCCCTAGTATTCCTCGTTTTTAAATGTATCTGTAGAATATGCCTTGGGATTCTCTGTAACCCTACTTACCAAGATCATTTCATGGCCCCTTCTTGCTCTCCTAATTCCCTGCTTAAGTTCTTTCCTGCTTTCCTTACTTTTCTCCCAGGCCCATCTGATTTTAGCTTCGTAAACCTTACATATGCTGCTTTTTCTCCTTTAGATTAAATTCATAACCTCCCTCATTTTCCAAGGTTCTCTTATGTTGCCGTCCTTGTCCTTCTTCCTTACTGGAACATGCCAGTCCTGAACTCTCATCAGGTCTTTAAACAATTCCCACGTCAAATGTGGACTTGCCTGATAACAGCTCCTCCCAATTAACATGCCCTAACTCCTGCTCAATACTGACATAATTTGCCCTCCCTCAATCTCAGTTTAGTACCTGCCCACAAGGTCCTGATTTACCCTTATTCATAGCTATGTTAAAACTTAAGCAGATGTGATCATTGTTACCAAAACGTTCTCCCACTGAAATGTCAGTCACCTGGCCAGGCTCATTAGCCAGTACGGCCACTCCTCTATGTGGACTATCCACAGACTGTTTCAAGAAACCCTCCCAGATGCATTTAACAAATTCTGCCCCGAAAGCCTTTTGCTCTAAGGGAATCCTAGTCAACATTGGGGAAGTTAAAATCACCAACTATGACAACTGTTTTTATTGCATCTTTCCATAATATGCCTGCATATTTGTTCCTCAACATCTCAGTGGCTGTCAGGGGCACCTACAGTATATTTCTAATCAGAGTGATTGCACACATCTCATTTTTGGGCTCTGCCCATACTGTTTTAGTGGATGAGCTCCTCCAGCGTGTCCTCTTTGACAGACGTAACATTCCCCAATTAGTAATGCAACTCCTCCACCTCTTATCTTCCTCTCTATCTCATCTAAAACAATGAAACCCTGGATAGTTGAACAGCCAGTCCTGTCCCCCTCTCAACCAAGTCTCTATAATGGCCACAATATCATAGTCCCACGTATTGATCTAGGCTCTAAGCTCATCTGCTTTAGCTTTAATACTTGTGTTGTTGAAATAAATTCAGCCCTTTACCTATCTCTGTCTGTCCTTTCTGATTTACTGGTCCTCACCTGTACCATCCCCTCAATCTCTCCACTTGTTGCTCTAGTTCCCAGCTCCCTGCCACTCTCGTTTAAACCTTCCCATATATGTATATGCACCTGTACACATACATAGAACTAACTAACTGAAAACACCACTATTACATAGCAAATGTAACTGCAAGTGAGATCAGTAACTTTATACCAGAGTACCATGTCATGTGACTGTCTTAAAATGGGACAATGCCTGTGTAGTCTGCAATCTACATTATAATACAATAGTTTACAAGAACAGAGGCATAGCTGTAGATTTACATTGCAAAATAAATTTCCCTGAGCAAAATAAATGTAATTAGATATTGTGTCGGAGAAGAGGCAAGCTATCTAGCTTTTTAAAAAAAAGACAGTGGCAGAGGAAGAGCTCGTCATGTTTAGCTCTGAATGCACTGAAGTGGGGAATAGACAGATGCTGAAACCCTGGAAAAGTGGAATCACTTACCAGATTGTTATGGGTGCAATAAGTCACAGGTCTGTGGAAGCAGGACAAACCTGGGGCCTCCACTAAAATACACCATAAATTAGGGTGGCCAAGCACAAGTAGGTTCACTTCCTGAGCTCCACTGAGATCAACTCTGGAGAAATAGAGGGTACAGTTTGGATTTCATGTGCAGGATTTGCAGTCTTTCATTGCTGCATTTTCAGCAATCCCATAATTCTAACATAACCGACACCAACCCTCCTTAGGTGAGCAACACACTGCGTTGCTTTTGCTAGAAGTAAAAAACGAATGTTAATTTAAATTGAACTTGCTACTGCAGGTTAAATTTTAAATATTCATCATAATTACAGGACATTCTGCCTTTTACAGATGCCAGTCCAACAAAGAGTAAGAATAAATGCTCCATATTAATTTCCTTGTCATTTCCCTATTTAATTAAGTCAAGAAACACCTGACAGCCAGCAAATTCAATTAATTTTAGTGGATGGTGCATGTAGCAGATATATCTTACAATTGTTCTCACCAAACAAATGCTACAATTGAAATATTCATTGCTTTGAATTCTGCATCCTTAATTGTTATAGTAGATGATTGCTACAATTATAATAAAGCTTTACTTAACTACTGACTAAATTCTGATTTGTTTTTATTTTTGATATAGGGTGCTATATCACTGTGTGGTTTTACTATTAATAGTGTAAATATTGTACAAACCAATTTCACTATGCGGTTTACTCGAATTGTGTTCTATTGGGTTAGGAGAGGTGTGTGTCTGTGTGTCTGAATGCACATGTTTACATTGGCAGACATGTCCGGTTACGAAGGCAGTCAAACTATCCAAAGCCTGAACTTTCCCAGCCCCAAAAAAACACAGCCAATGGGGAATTGTTTGGGAGATTATGCAGCGATCATAAAAATGAGACTATTGACATGAAAGTCCGATTTTCCATCTAAGGTTTGAATGGCAAGATGATAGTGAGCAATAAGAGGCCTATTTACATGCATTTACATCTAATTAATACTTAATTTGACCTGTTTATATGCAATTTTTTAATCACCATGGTGGAGAGAAATTAGATGGTGACAATTCCCAACATGAAAGTGGGTACCTGCTGGCTCCCGCTCACCTCATTCTCCTCCATCTTTGTCAGAGTTCCCCAATATCTCAGGGAATGTTCCATGGGCACTGACATCCTGCAAACCCATCCATAGAGGCAGATATTGGAAACCTAGCAGCTTCAGCAAATCATTTAGGGCACATTTTGGACTAACTGGCATTCAGTTCACCGCTTCAGTGCCGCGCTTTGGAGGATACAGTCAGCTTACAGTGCCATGCTGCTACCAGACCACTCAGTACACAGGGATGGGCATGCATATCCTGCATCAGAATATAGTACACCTCAGGGCTCTCAGTTTGCTCACTCAGTACTCACTGACTCTCTGACTACTTGGATGCTGACAGCATGTCTGCACTCTCTTTATATGCATTAAGTGAAAGACTCATCATACTTCTTAATACAGTCAAAGCCAGACAACTTATCCTGTTTGCCAGTGTTAGTCAGTCAGGAGGTTCTGGTACAGTTAATCAAGGATGCTTGGACACAGTTGGTCAGGTGGTAAGGGTCAGGGAGTTCTATATCATTACACGCCAGGGAGGGCACCATGGCCAGTTCTGCACATCCAATGCAACCAGCCAGGGGATAAGTGCCAAGTCAGTCAGTCGGGAGAAACAAAGATCAGTCAAGGATCTAGTCACACAGTGGGGGCTGAACTTCCAAGTTGGCCATTAGGCCAAAAAGTCAGTCAATCTCAAAGTGGCAAGATGCTATGCTAGACTGGAAACTGGGAAAAGAATAGCACTCCCTCAGTTAGGGTTCAAACATGCTATTGCACGAAGGACGGGTAGCAAGTGTGGCTGGTAATCTGGTATCGTAACTACAGCTACAAAGTCAATCAGAAAGGTAATGATGTAAAGCAGCAATACATTTAGCAATGAGAGCTTCTATTTGGGAAGAAGTGTCAACAGTGCCCCTACAAGCTTTAAATTTCTAATTCCCTTCCCAATACGTGTACTGCAAATGGCTGGTGGCACTCGATCCAGACCTTATGTCAGCAGCTACAGCAGGAACCTCAGAAGGTCTGACAGTGGCGAGCACTCTTATTGCTGCTAAGTGCACGTGAGCAGCACCACAGGAGGTGTGATGCTTACATAATAGGGTGAGCAACATAAAATCGCATGGGATAACTCACTAGAACTCAGAAACCCTCCATAAAAACCCTCTCAATTCAATACGTTGCTGACTTTTGGTAAAAAAAGTCAGCACAAGGAGGATTCAAAAAGAGAGAAAGACGAAAACAAAGGATCAGGAGCAAAGCAGGCATCTAAGCATCAGCTCAGAGTCTTTGGTCACTGCAAGGAATACAAATAACTTTGTGTTAAAGTGCACCATGAGATGAATCAAAGTGAAAGGCAAGGAACGGGGAACTTTGGAATAGGGCAACGAAGTGCTGTTGAAGGAATAGGTCAAATTCATGAGACAGAGGAAGCAATAGCTGGATGAACATAAAATTGTGGGGACATTACTGACCGAGGATGGTCCCAAAAGAGGAAGGGTGAAATTTAAACTGGGTAATAGACAGGGAGATGATGACAATTAGCTCCAGAAAATAAAGACTACAGCAGAAAAGGAAAATAATGGAAAATATGTTGACAGGGAATGAGATAAACAAAGTTCTGTTGAAGATGGGCACAGACCTGCTCAGGAGCAGGTATTTCTGCAGGAGCATTTGAATTAGTCAAAAACAGAACACTGGAAATACGAAAATAAAACCTGAAAATACAGAATAGCTCAAGCAGGAAAATAGTTTACACAGCTAGGTGTTCCAGATTAGGTGTTATTGTTACAACTTCTACATTAATTTGTAAGAAAAAGGCCATTTGACTCAATTTACTGTATCAAAGTGTACACAAGACAAATTTTCTTTTGCTCATCTTTGTCTGACTTCAAACCTATTTGCCTGAAACTATTCACGGGGTAGCATGCACCATATTCTAACCATTCTCTGGCTAAAGATTTTTTTCCTGAATTCTTCCCAAATTTTTGACCAGTTAGAGTCTTGTCCTCCTCCACCAGCAGCAATACTTCTACACATACCCTATCCAATCCTTCTCTGATTTTCAAAGCCTCCTAGAAGTAGGAGGTCATCATCAATTTGCTCTTTTGAGAATGCAGTGACCTAATTTGTTTAGTCTTTTCCGATATCATGCGTTTATGAATTTTGTTACCACCCTCTCCATTGCCTGCACCTCTTGTGTGAGATGGAGATTTGGACTATAAATGACTAGGTAGTCTGACTGAGTCACAGCTAATGGGAACAAGACAGGGGGGATAAAAAAATCATGTTCTTTACCAATTAAACGTGGAAAAGGAGTAACTGATTCATCTTCTATGCAAAATGTGCAAAAAACAAAAAAAAAGTAAGTCCACAAATAAAAACAAACATTTTGTTTCCAAACTTTTGATTGGCTAACAATAAAAATGTCCCTGCACAAGTCATTCATCTGGTTTGAAATTCTTGAAAGGCCGTGACAATCGCATCTATATTACACTATTGCACAGTAAAGTTCATACATTAATTAATCAACACTTCCCAAGTTTATACATCAATTGGCCCTCAGGTTCCACTTTGTTGCCGACATATTTGGAGTGAAGTGCCATATTTGCATGTGTGCTTCTGGGCTTTTAAGCATCTCGAGGAGAAGGTCGAACATATAATACCAAAAATATACAGTTAGTCCCACTTTGATCTGCAAAAGTGCAGTTTCTAAATGATCACTTTCATCCAAAAGACCCTTCCCAAAGATTATATCTGGACTTGACCTTAGATCACTGGGTATCCCTGGTTTGTCAGAACACCAGAATAAATTTCACAGAACATTCAAGCAGTTCTGAAACAGCACTGCAGTGGAGATGTCGACGGTTGCCACTTCTAAAGCTCATTCCGGTGTGCAATGTTTGCATTAGCTTAATGAATTGACCCTCATGTGAAATTGACCTGAAACTAATGAAAAAATCATCGCCAAAGCAAACATAAGGGAAGCACTGAAAGCTATTGATGGTGCATTATGCTAATAACAAAGCACAAAAAGGGAATTTTGTTTTGAACATCCTCTTGCAACAGAATATATCTCCTTAAATTACGATGAAGCTGACTGCAACATTCACTGATTTATGACATTTAGATGTGCCCACTGATGACTAAATGGAAATGACATTGAGTGTTACTTCAAGTCTCTTTGGCAAACTAAACTCTGTTGACTCAATTATACATTGTAATGTTAATGGTGCCTGTGAGGAAAGAAATATTGGAAATCAAAATGTCAATTTGCTTACAAAATCTACCTGTAGATGAGAACAAGTTCAGAGATTATAAGCAGTCTTGAATTTATTCAAAGTGATTTATTATTTCTACTCTATGTACCCGGTACCGAATAAATCATTCTCTGATCTAACTAGATCCTTGTTTTACCATTCTGAAACACTTGCACATTTGCCAAAAGACTTTATTTTGCAGACTTTAACTTGCAGGTCAATTCAACGAACATGGCAGGAAGAGGGTCAAATGGATGTTAGATCTGATATTCTTCCAATGAGCGTCCAAGTCCGGTCTTGGATTCACGTACAATTTTACTTTGATACCACTTTGTTACGACTTCAAATTTTCTCTGCAGTAAGACACACGAAAAAATGTCAGATTGTATACAGTTAAAAAACTTAGAGCGCATACAACCTTCCCCACTCCCACCCCTTTGATACTACTGGTGAGTGGTGCTGGGTTATCCCTCTGTGATTGGCTCTCTGGTACAGCATCTTAATGACATGGACAGACTGGTAGCCCAGCCCCAGTCATGATGTTTTCAGACTTTCTTGTCTTTCTCCTTGAAGCTTTTCACAATGGATAACATTTCTCAGCTGCACATTCTCTCTCATTTAAGACAGACCTGCTACTGCTCGAGTTGCTGAGACTACATTAAGAAAATGTTTTCCCCAAGGCTCTCTATCTACTATCAGCCATGTTCTGTGGCATTCCATCGGCCATTTTCATTCCGTTATGGGCCGCCATCAGCCATTTTGTGCTACTTAATTATGGACAACCCTAACAAGGGTTGGGGAAGGGAGTTGGAAATTAAAATCGTGGGACTTTTTTTGAAAAAGGATAATAGGATCACATACATCCCTACTGAAATCTGCGTCAGAACCATTTAACTAGTCCCACTCCCTAACACTTTCCACATAACAATTCAAACACAGTCTTTGCTAAATAGATGTCTATCTGCCTTCTGAAAGTTACTATTGAATCCACCCTATTATTTCAGGCAGTACATTATAGATAATAAGATCACATACAAAAAAAAGTTTTATTCACCGTTTGTCATATCAGTTTTTTTTTTAAAATCTGTGCTGCAGCAGGATGATGCTGCTTCCATAACAGAAGAGCAGATTCAAGGTTGTGAAGCAAAGTAACAATTCAGAGACAAATGACAGCACGGAAAGGTGAAGTCACACATCACATATCTTTGGGAGGGTCTGGAAAGATGCAACTTCCCTACAGGGGCTAGGAACAGTGATCGATCAAAAAAAAAACCTGTTGTTCCTGTAGTTCCTGCTAACGCAAGCTTGGAAGCTACTGTAAAGTCCCACAAAACAGATATTGTGGCCACCCTCAAATTATAAGTTTTCATCTGATATTTAGAAGAGTGATCAATATATTTTAATGATAAATAGCACAAATTGGAAATATTACAGGACATATTTGTACTTAAATTAAATATTACCTCAAATTAAGCTTTATGTTGCTTTACCTTCAAGATATATGACTAACAAAAGCACCTCTGCACATCCTGAAATCTTCAGTCCAGGAATAACTCTTGATGGAAAATCATTCTGGTCACACCGGCAAACGTGGCAGCCGATCTAAATGCATCAATGACTCTCAGGCAACAAATGAATGAAAGAATCTCTCTGTGGTACTGGTTAAGTAGGGCATGTTATCCAAACCACCAGGCTGCTCTCCATTCTTTAGAGAGCATTTTAAAGGTCTTAAACACCTACCTAAGCAGATGGTTAAGTGTTCCATCCCAATGGCAACAACCCTGAAAGTGCAGCATTTACTCTGCACTGCAGAGAAGTGATGTGGTGTACTCAAGATCTTGGTAGGCCAGAATTTCAGACTCAAAAGCAAATCAGCTAACACCTTGGAACTGCAGACTATACTGAGCAATCAGAATCAGTGGCAGCCATCCTAGCCCAGGTGATGTGGCTGAGTGACTACTCCAGTGGTAAACAATACAAATTTTGAGCGAGGACATCAAGAATTGCAGCTCAGGAACTATTTCACTGAACCTGAGGAAGCCAGAATTAATGCAAGGTAACTGCAGTCACCAAGGTCAGATATTGAAACATACTTTAGGCTCATGCAGGGGAGTTCTAGAAAGATACCTGCAATATCCCACTAAATACTCTCAACTTGTGGTAAGCCTTCCTAATATCAACTGTTTATGCTCAACATTCATTGCTGTCTGATTATGCCTCAGCAAATCATTTGGGGTTTTTTCATGTTAAAACTGCTATATAAAAACATGTCGCTGTTTTACTTTAAAAGTGGAACTTTGACCATGGAGGAAGAAGGAGGACTTACAAAAGAGGTGTTTGTTTCTCTTGGAAGAACATAACATGGTAATTCAGAATCTGTAAATGTCTCCAAAATCAGCAATGAGACATCTCATTTTCTTCTGTGACTTCTAATGCCAATGATACTGGCTTTTCACGTCAGCTGTTTTTGTACGCCAGTTGTTATTTTGATAAAATGGAGATACTTTTTTCGTGTATGAGATACAAGATTTCATGAAATCCATGGGCATAGAAGATTCTGACTGGACAGGTCCAAGGATTAATTTTACTTCATTTCCAAGGTCAAGAGTCATCTTGTCCTCTATAAAAGAGAAAATTTTGGAATTCAGAACTCATCTAAAAAGTGAGACGTATTTCATGACTGTGTGCCCATTAAGGATTTAGCTTCAAAGCTGATCAACTCAATTACAGGTTCTCTTGTGCAGTTTTAACAATGGAATCAACATCCACCTCCAAAACTACTCCCACTCTGGTTGCAGTATATAAGCTGTCCTGGGAACACAATGCAGCAACTCACTACTACCGCATCTGCCAGCTCAAAAATGACTAACAAGAAAATCAACAATGTCATGGGAACTAACTCCAAGTTCGTTGTTAGCCCCCAACCCTCTTGAATCATACATCTACAGTCACTGGGTAACAATTCTCAAAATTCCCTGTCGGACACTACTGCATAAGCAATATCACAGTAAGAATAACAGAAGTTCAAGGCACCAACCCAACACCCATTACCTCAAGGCACAATACAGGCAACAATGTGATCCGAACAGCCTCCTTCACAAGCCATCATTTTGTTGGGTCAATAATCTTAACTCTAGTGACAATAATTCTCAGATTTATTTGGAGTATCATTTGAAATTTTGAACTCTTGCAACACAAATTTCCTCTTGGCTTGTTATACTCTAGTCTCTCCTCATCTCAAACCTCTTAGTCCTCACCTGATACCCTTATGAAAATCAGCTGCTCAAAATTTCAGAATATTTTATTTACAGCATGATCAAATATTTCTTTTCAAGACAAATTTAATGTTAAATTTCTGATTTGCTGCTACTTATCAAAGCTAGGATTCTATACATTTATTTTTTGGCTTGATCAGTTTCAGAGAGTAGCAGAAAGACTTCTGCATTCAGATGGATAAATCCTTTAACATCAGAGTATATGTTTTAACATTCAATTCAATACCATTCAAACTGTTCTTTCCTTGTCTACCTTAATTTCAGAAACTTACAATATCCACATTTCAAAATGGAAGACAAAGTTTTAACAGTAAGGGGAATGATAAAGTCGGAGAGTAAAATTACTGAGCATAGAAACTGGGCCATAAAAGCTTTTAGAAACCTGTGAAGAGAAAAAGATTAATAAAGACAAACGTAGATCCTTTGCAGTCAGAAACCAAGAAAATGATGATACAGAACAAGGAAATGGCTGAAGAGATGAACTTATACTTTGGTTCTGCCTTCACAAAAGAGGGCACAAATAACCTTCCAGAAGTGTGAGAGAACCAAGGGTCTAGTGAGAGGGGGCAGAATTGATGGAAGTCAGCATTGAGAAAATGGTTCTAGGGAAGTTCATTATGTCAAAGACAACAACAACAACAAATCAACAGGGCCAGGTAATCTACACCCTAAAATACTTAAGCAAGTGGTCCTGGAAATATTGGATGCATTGACGGTTACCTTGCAAAATTCTGTAGACTCTAAGACAGTTCCTACAAGATGGAAGAATGGCAAAGTTAACCCTAGTAGTTTAAAAAAAAGGGGGTTGCAGTGAAACAGCGCGAATTACAGACCAATTAGCTTAACATCGGTAGTTGGAAAAATGTTACACAGTCATCATAAAATATGTGATAACAACATCTGGAAAGCATTAGTGGGATTGCACAAAGCCAGCATTGGGCTATGAAAGGTGAACAATGCTGAACACATCTAAATGGAGCTTTTGGGGATGTAACTAATAGAATAGACAAAGGAGAATCCGTGGATGCAGCATATTTGGATTTTCAGAAGGCTTTTGGTAAGGCCCCTTGCAGGAGGTTCATGGACAAAGTTAAAGCAAGTGGGATGGGGGTAATATATTGGGAAGGATCAAGAATTGGTTGGCAGGCAGGAAACAGAATGGATCATTTTTCTGATGATACGTATAAACACACATAAAGACCTGGATGAGGTAACCAAAAGCAATATTCCCAAGGTGCCTGAGAACAGAAAACTGGGCAGCTTTGCAAGTTGTGAGCAGGATACAAGGAGGTTTCAAGGTGACGGAGGGAATTAGAGTGAGTGGACAAACAATGACAGATGCAGGATGATGTGGTTGAATGAGATGTTATACACTTGAGTATGAAAACAGAAAGGCAGAGTATTGTTTAAATGGTGATATATTGGGAAATGTGGATGGACAAAGGAATCTGGGTGTCCTTGTACATCACTCAATAAAATTGGACAAGCTGATGCAGCAGCAACTAGAAAGGCAAATGGCTTGGTAGCTTTCATTGCAAGAGGATTCGAGAGGGAGGTCTTACTGTACTTATACAGGACTTGAGACCACACCTGGAGTACTGTGTACAGGTTGATCTCCCCACCTAAGAAAGAATATACTTGCCCTAAAGAGACTGCTGTGGAGGTTCATTAGGCTGATAGTGGGGATGAGGATGTCCTATTTGCACAGATTAGTTCAACGCGGCTTATATTCACTTGAATTTCAACGGTAGAAAGGGGATTTGAAACAAACTGTTAAAATTATAACAAGGCTGAAGAAACTAGAAGCAGAGAGAATTTTTTCACTCTCTGGGAGTCTGGAATCAGATGACTCGGTCTCACGATATGGGGTAAACTGTTTAGGATGAGATGAGGAAACATTTCCTCATTCAAAATTAAAGAGTACTGAACTCGTTGAATTCTACCATCGAAAGCTGTGGACGTCAAGTCAGTGAATATTTTCCAGAAAGAGACAGATAAATATTTAGATTTTAAAGGCATCAAGGGGATGGGAGAAAGAGCAGGAATATGGCAGTGAAAGAGGATCAACTGTGACCATATTGAACAGCAGAGCAGACTCAAGAGGACAAATTGCCTACTCCTAGTTTATGCAAAATTCCATCTAACATCTAATTGTTTAATTAAACCTGTTTCTTTCCGAAGTCCCTTATGCTTCATTTACACACCTTTTCATCTCAAATATAAACTGATATTATGCTTCCTGTATCCAAGTGCAGATTTTTTATATATATTTAAAATACCAAATGTCAGCTGAGGGACAGCATTGCTAACATTCCTCCAGTCTGAAAAACATCTGCAAGATGCACTCTCCACGTGCTGTTCTTTAACCAGCTTCAAATGGGGATTTTAGTTAAAATCAGAAGCCTGATGAAATGCCTCGTAAGTAAACTATATAAACATGAGCAGCAGTGCCTTTATCAATAATACTATTTCAAAGTTGTCCATTAAACTTGTATGGCATCTTTCACAACCTCAGCAGGGCTTAAGATGTTTTATAGTTGATCCTTTTACAAGTGCAGTCACTTGTTATGGAGACAAAGACAAAATTTGAGCACTGCAACGTTTGAGGGACAACAAATTGGATAAATGATAGCATCATCTACTTTTGATCAATATTGGGCAAGGGACTGGGACACTTGTACACTTCGTCAAATTATGCAAAGTAATATTTTAAATCTGTCCAAATCAACAGGCAATTCATGCAAAAAGTACACAGTCAGCAAAAAAAAAATGCTGTCCCTCAAGCATCAGCCTAGATGAACATGCTCATGCCCGACAGAGGGGTTTGAACCCATTAGTCCATAAGTTGTTGCATCAACTTCTTCAAGGGTTTGTGCTAATCTTGACCACTAACATTTTGTATTTGAAGATGCAAATTTAAAAAAAAAAAATAGAATAGGACGAGACTGGCTTTCCAGAAGAGCAACAGAAACATTCATTTATAAACAAAAAGGTAACAAAATAAAATTTCAAAAGGAAATTTTGGTTACTCCAAATATTTAAAATGTATTCCGAAATAACAGTTTCAACCACCACACATTCACCATCTTGTATTTGGGATGATTACTTCAGTATTTTGTCAATATTAAATCGCATTGTACTTTGCTTCAGTGTGCGTTACTAAAGAAATCTTAAATTAGTTTTCACACTTCTAGGATTGTACCGAATCAAAGATTTAAATGTTCAAAGTCAAACTCATTCACTGAATAAACCTTTGACCTACCCACAATTAGCACTGTTGCTAGCTAAAGAAACCCAATTCAATATTGAAGTTACAATATTCACAATAAATCCAGCCAATTGACAAGAATAATAATTCCTTGCTGCCAATTCCACTAAATTACATTCCTTATAGCCAACTATGCTGCATTATTCTACTTAACCACAAACTCTCTACAGCCTTTAACATGGTAAACCATACAATTCCCCCTCCAAGTCATTCCATTATGTTTTAACAGTGTAGAGCTGGAGGAACACAGCAGGCCAGGCAGCATCAGAGGAGCAGGAAAGCTGATGTTTTGGGTCGGGACCCTTCTTCAGAATGGCCTGGCCTGCTGTGTTACTCCAGCTCCACACTATGTTATCTCAGACTCCAGCAACAGCAGTTCTTAGTATCTCATTCCATTACGTTACCCTTTCTTGATTACATTCAAACAAAACTTAATCTGATTCCACTTAGCCAGGTTACCTAACACTTCCCCCCCCAAGACCAGTTATCTGTATGCTGGCGACTATCTGCTTTACTTCATTTCTTAAATCTTCCACTTCACGTTGTGTGACCACTTATCCACCTATCAGTACAGAATGAGTCAGGAGTTAATTCAGGTTTAAATATCAGGAAAACAAAAGCTGACCAAGTGCAAGGACTTAATGTTACTATGCCAGTTCATGGTAATACTGGACAAAATCTATTCTTAATGTAAGACCTAGCCTTGGATTTATCAAGCCTTCTTTTTCTTTTATCATGGAGGTCACTCACTGAACACATTCACAACAGGCTGCCAATGTACTTTTCATAAAAGACAAATATTTCATTGCACAAAGTTAAAACAAGTGAACATTCTACATTTATCTAAAAGCTATTTGAAATTCTCATTCCAAATACTGGAAAAAAAAATTCCAGACTTTTATTGCACAAACCTTACAGACACCCAAACTCGTCTCCATGCTAAAGCTCACTGTTTAGCTGGCACAACTGTAGCCTGTTTTCTCTTGGCAATTTTCTGCCTTCACCTCATCTTAGTTCCTAAGACCCTTGAACAAGCTGCTAACTCAGCTCACTTAGTACTGGACATGGGTTCCTTAAAATCATGTCTCCACCAGCCTTGTCGGTTGTTTCTCCCCTCAGACACGTATTCAGCCTTCTGCTTCTGGAGACTGCTTTCAAACAAATCCGAACTTCTCCCAGCCCTGAAAGATTGCGTGCTCACAACTATACCTGTTATTAAGGAACTCTTTTTGACTGAACTGGTTTCAGTCTTGTCCGGTATTCCTTTAGCTGGGATCAATAATCATATTTCAAAGTGAAACATGATGTGATAGATCGTAAGTTTTATTTTTGCCACTTAATTATCATGGGAGGGAAAAAGAGAAAAAAAGAGAAAAGAAAAAAATGCCATGTATAAACCAGATCGTTTAGAAAGATAGGTTCAACGCTTCACTCAACATTCCTTTATGGACACAACCTCAGTGAAGTATCACTTCCACAGGTTGTTTCCTTGCTCAATTGTGATTTTCTGCATATTCAAAATGTGTTTCCCCCTCACAACCCCCCATTTTTCCTAGAGGTATGCAGATAGAAGCTAACTCACTGGCCTTTCTAATTGACCACTGAAGGGAAAAAAAAAGGCATTTTCTAATCACTTTGGCCAGGATCTTTTATTCATAAATTAACCTGCTTCTGACCTTCATTTCAGTCGGTTGGAAAAGCTTAAATTAACAATTCGCTTACCACGTAGCTTATCCAGTCGTTCAGCTCAAGTCACCTGGTTAGCTCAATTGACTGGATGACCAGTTTGTGATGCAGAGTGATGCCAACAGCGTCTGTTCAAGTCCTGCATCATTTGCTGTTACCAGCAAGGACCATCCTTCTCAACCTATCCCCTCACTTGAGGCATGGTGGCCTTCAGGTTAAACCACCAATAGTGGTCTCTCTCTAGGACTATGGTGACTTTACCTTTCCATCCATTCCACTGATGGCAGCTAAATTAAAAAAAACAGCATATCAAAAATCTCTTACTTGATCGAAAAGAAAAGCAACAAAAACTACTTTGAAAACTACAGTTATAAACACTTATTTACTAGTGGAGTGGGCTGTGCTACTGAAACTACCCAAATTACACTGCAGGATTGACATGAAAATGATGCGGATTTAACTGCTTCATAGTCACAGCCACAACTTTACGCTGAATTACGTGGATCATCTGTACAGGCAATCGGATCAAACACTTATGACAATTGAAATATCTGATCAGGATTCGCTCTTATTTTGGTCAAACCCAATATGACAGATCGGTGTCAAGTAAAATCTGAACTAAAATGTCTCTCCTTTCTTGGAACTCCATGTCATGGAGAATCTGAGTGCTCACAGGTCAACGTTAGAGAAAGTCTTTTGATCACACAATGCAAGTTAATTTCCAACCCACCTGTAAAATTAGCACATGGAGTTAAATATTGCTTTCATAACCGGATCATACAACCAAGTCGCCAGGACCACCGTTAAAATAAGTGGATGGCCATGACGACACTATTAGCAGTAAAATTGCTAATTATGCCAATAAATGAACTGGCTGTTTAGCCCAGTTGGCTGGATGTATGGTTTGCCAAGCAGAATGATGCCAACAGCATGGGTTCAATTCCCATTGCCAGCTGAGGTTACCACGAAGGACACTCCCTCTCAACCTCTCTCCTTGCCTGTGGTGTGGTAGTCTTCAGGTTAAATCATCACTAGTCGCCTCTCTCTCTCTCTCTCTCTCTCTATCAAGAGAGCAGCCCCATGATGTGGTAAGGCTATGGCAAAAACAATTGGACATGTACAGAGGCTGACAACAATCATGGATGAACTATCTTGCAGCAGTTAATTTGTTTTCAACTAAAACTGTATCTATTTCGCACGAATACTTGGCACACAATTTCCCATTACCCTTCAAGCTCATCCAAGCAGGACGATTGTCTGTGAGAGATACAGAATCTCCAATAAGACAGAACCTCCTAATTTCCTATCCCTGCTACAACTGTTAAGAACTTCTCTTAAAGAATACAAGTTTAGGAATTTACAACATCAGGCCTTTGGTTGGTAATGAATGCAACTTTGACAGCTGTAAGAAACAGAAAGAAGTTACTCAATAAAAACTCAAACTTATATACCACTATCTAATTGGACAAGCTTTTTTTTTTTAAACACATGCAGTTGTTATCAGCCATTTCGTGGCCTCCCACGAAATTGTTCTTACAATAACATTGAGGATTTGGATGGTGCACTCAATTAGGACACTGAACTGGAACTTGTAGAACTGGTATTGATGGGACACTACGTGAGATGCAAATTGACAATTTTCATCTTAGGAGACCTCAAAACTAAACCCAAAAAAAAAAAAAATAAATCTGCTTGACTAACAGTCCAAGAATTACCCATAAAACATATTCAAGTGCCATATTTTAAGTTAGATTTCACTAAGTGCATTTTATTTCACAGATATACATGTGACAGAGCTGTAATAGCCTATCCATTCAGTAAACCGTACACCTGTGGGGGAATTGCAAACGTATACCCGTAGATGAACTGTGACAATAAAATCTCCCAAAAGGATATCTTGTTCAATTCATCAGGGAAACAGACTAACACCATTGGATTCGGGACCATTGCAAAATGGAAAGGAAGTTGTACAAAATATTAATGGGACATCTGTGCAGTGTCATACAACAGACTAACATGAAGTAGCTCTGGATAATGAAGTACGTAAGGAACAAAATCCTTTACTACACTAAGGAATCTCATCAATTACACCTAATTATATCCATCTGCAGTAGTTGCCAAACTGCTGTATTTCCTAAAGCTGTTATTGATTTTTTTCAGCTATGTTAATACCTGTCAAAGCAGACATTGTACATGAAAGGAGACAGAAAATGTGTTTTGTTGTCACAATATCTCACTTGCTTCAGCTGCTAATTCCAGAATAAGTTACACAACTGAAAGTTAACAGAAATGAATGGTAGTATCACCCACTGTCAGACAAGGCTATATCTCACCTTTGCGCTGTCCATTTTCTCCCATGTCACTAAGCTGATACCATCTGCCACCTTGATTTGGCTGCTCTTTCATGTGCAAGACAAGACCAAAAAAAAGTGCAAATTCCTCACAAATGTGTCTGTATGTACTATGGTCATGTGGACAATTGTTTAGTCTTATCTAAAGAGTTGCTGCACTGGAGTAGGATCTTATTACAAAAGGAAGGTCACTCCAGCACATTGGGTTTGTGCTGATCTTGGAAAGCATGTTGGGGAGGTGCCAGTGTTGAACTGGCATAGACAAGGTCAGAAAATCACATGATACCAGGTTATAGCCCAACAGGTTTATTTGAAAACACAAGCTTTTGGAGCCCTACTAACACCTGAAGGAGGAGCAAGGCTCTGAAAGCTTATATGTTTTCAAATAAACTTGCTGAACTATAGGCTGGTGTTGTATGATTTCCGATCTTTGAAAAAATTGTTTACTTCATCCCAGTTCTCGGTTTTCCTTCTAATTAAGATGTTGCATATTAAGTATATACAGATGGAGCCAATAGTGGCCAACTACTTGCACATCCTGATACATTAACCAGGTCATGGAAATGACAATCAAGTATCAGATGGAATCTGATGGAGATGGTCTTGCAGAAAAAGGCAGTGTATCTTCAAGGATAACACCAGACCAAGACAGTGCCTGTAGAAGAGGCTGCCTCACCAAGGTAGTCAGAGATCTGATCTGTGACATCTGTGATTTTGCTCCCTTTGAAAGTTATGCAATGGAATTGAAGATCTTGAAAAACATGCATGCACTCAAATTCAAAGAGTTGGTGCATACATGTTTGCTAAGAGAGACAAACTCAGCAACGTGCCTGTAGCAGTGAGAAAGACAGCTGCAGAGAAAGATTAATGCTGCCATTAAGAAAAAGTAGATGCTTATTGATACTACAGCATGTGTTGTCGTGCCATGAGCTATACACTTGCAATGTCACATTTTGTGACTAAATCTAAAGCTGACTAAAGAGCAACTTCTGGCAACCTCCTTGATCAACTTGTCAGTTGAACATTTTATTGCCTTTCAATTCTAGATCTAATCCCAGTTATGTGAATTTGGTGAAGCCATTCAACTTACTGACAAACTGAATATCCAGGCTTCAACATAAACAATGCAAAGGAAGCTCATTAGACAGGGGAAATGTGAACCCAGCTGCTGGATTTGCTACACTGGAGCTTGAAGTGGTAAAAACAAAATGAAAAGTTTATCATTTTGATATTTAAACTATCCATATATTGCTGCAATTCAAAGAGGTCTCACACCAAAGGCCACACATGCAGGTTTGTCAGATTTGCAGGATGCCCATTGAAATGATTGTTGTCAGTTCCAAGCTCAGACACCACTTTCATTGCAACCCAATTGCGCCTGTGAGTGAAAAGAAGCCGCAAAAACCTAGCCTCCCGTTCCACCTTGATGTTATTCAGTTTAGAGAACATGGTTCTTTTAAAGGAGTATGCAAAACACTTACTCATAAAGTTACTAAATTGTTCTGCCGTAAAGCAGGTATACATCATAAAGCTATTGTCCAGACATCAAGAAACACCATGCAAGCCACAAGATCTCGTTGGCCTCTGTCATAAAATTGATTCTGTGATGCTGTAACTGCATACCAATCATGGTATGGGTTCAGTTTATCATCAAATTGCAGCTGGAAATGTCATATCTGAAAATCACACTTTTCAGAGATGTGTTTGGTGCAGGCACTAGACCCTGATACAGTGCCAGATCCCAAAACAACCTATTGTGTCCCCTCACAAATCAAAGAAAACACAGGATGAATCAATATCAACAACTTTTAATCTACTCAGCAAGCCTAATCCGTAAGTTAAAACTGAAAATAATCACCCATTCCAGAAGTCCCACTAACAACCAAATCTTCTTTTGATCTAATTACGATACACTAGAATGTAAAATGAGTATAACTAGAAATTTCTTCAAGTCTAAAAATTCAAGTCTTAATTCATTTAACAGCCATTATGTATATCAGCCATTTAAATCTACAATAAATGAGGTTTTATACATTTTATCACCAGTCATTTTTTACACCAAAATCCAAAGGAACATTCTGTACACTAGGTTCCAGTAAGAATAATCTTGGAAACACCTCAAATTTAAATTTTAAAAGCAAATGAATGGCTTTCTTTCCTGCAACACCCGAAAACACAGCTTACATTATTAAGGTGCCCCCAAGCGTCCAATAGCAAAATTCCAAATGAACCAGTTATTCTATGTTACAAAAAGACCTATTTCCACACTAGCATATTGGAGGCTGCCCATTCTAAACAAAGTGAAGAGTTTTAAAGAACTGTTCACAATTTTTGGTCAGACCACAGTCATTGCCAGTCTTTAGTTGTACTGATAAAAAGTGGACTTCTTTCTTGAATAATCCTTGGACAAATCACATCATGTACCTCGGAATTATGCAGCATAGGAGATGACCATAGTCTGTTGAGCATAAAGGAGCCAATGTGAAAGGGCTATCCAGTTAACCTCTCCCTTGCTTTCTTCTCCATTTCCCTAATTTGGCATTTACATTTAAATATCCAATTCTTCATCTTAGAATAAAACTGATAAATAAATGTGCACCTGACCACTAAAGACTGTTGAGTTTGAAAACATCATGTAAAGGTTAGTCCACCATTGTATTCTATTACAGGCAACATAAGAAAGTTTGCTTTTGATTCTAACGAAGTTTCCTTAAAGAACTTTAAAGAAAAAAAAAGAGACCAGAGAAAATAAGTTCAGCGTAACGTGTTGCTGAGGAGGGTGGATGCGTAGTCGGGTGGTGAAACTCAAAAAAACAGAGGCAGGAATCATTTAACTGACTTCTAAAGGAACATCCATTCATGGGCTGAATAGCAACAACATAAATTGTATTATGCTCGATTCCTGGTGTGACATCCTGAGGAATGTGAATGCAGAAATCCAATAGCAGCTTGACATTGCCACGTACCCAGCTAGCACTGAGCTTTAGTGGTGCTTGCCTACATAATGACTCTGAACCACTTACCGTGAGCTGCCATAGACATTGGTTAAAAAAAAGTGTTTTTTTTCCTTTTATGTCTTTTGCAATTTAGCTCTGGGAATATACTCCAAGGTTTCTTTTTCCTCAAGGAAAGAAGAGAAAACTAATTCTTACAAATAACCGCACGAGAGCATTTTCTATTGAAAATGTTGCATTCATCGTAGACACTTCTTTCTTTAGGGAAGTGCCACCATGTGACAGACTTTTATTTCTGTAGTGTCTTTCATGGTTTACTGTTTTTCTCCCAAGAGGAGACTATAGGTTTGCTTGATTCAGTACACAAAGTTCTCAGTGAGTAGGCTTTCCACACTATCAGATAACGACAGTGTCAAGTGGGCGACAGATGAAAACATGGTAGGGGATCAAAATTATTGGACCAGGTAGAAATAAAGGAAACCAAGATTGCGTAAAAAGGGAAAAAAAAACAGCTGCAATTTTCACAATCCCAGGATGCTTCACAACCAATTAAGCACTTTCGAGGTGTCTTCACTGTTGCAAGACAGAAAGGAGCAAGTTGCTAGATACAGCTGATCATTGGTTAAGCCGAAGGCTTAGAGGAGGGGAAGCTTTTGTAGCATGTTCAAAAGTTCAACTCATGAACACATCCTAGAATGGAGTTCAGAAAAGTATGCGCAAAAAGCTCAACAGAATTCATGAAGGATGACATAAAGAAACTTCAATAATATCCTACGCTTCAACATAGGAAGTTAAAAGGAAGTAGCTTTTCAACTGATACGTATATATTCCTTCAAAAGTGGATACATGTTGCTATTCTGGTACTAAAAGGATTCAGCAATCATGGTCAGATTTTGAAGATGCAGCTAAAGGATTTACTACCAGAGCAGAAAATAATAGCTCGATCCTACTAATTTATATGCAGCAGGTGAAGAAAGTATCTATGGAAGCAGAACCCAACTTAAATGTGTTGAATACATGGCCATCAATGCACGACAGGAACTTCACATTTCTTGAAGAAAATAACGCAATAATTGATGATTTATTTCTCCAAATAAAAGATCTCAGAATTCAGAGCAATATATTTCCTTCTGTGCACACCCATTCTTAGTAATCGGGACTCAAGAGGTCAGAAATGACATCAACAATGCAAAGTGCAGTTCTTGCCATTACTTTAACGATATACTTCACCAGCAATCTGAGAAGTACACAGTTTCGACTACACCAGTCTAACCAATCCAGACTCACCACACAGTCTTTGCATTGATCCTTTTAAAAGGTCAATAACTCAATGCTAAAATTGTTACCACTTTGCTTCTGCAGATCTACATCTACTCAGAATTACTTTGCACTGTTCTAAGTAATTTTGTTTTTAATCCACCTTGTCTGGATCAAAATCAATAAAATTGAGGCACTGGGAAGCAACAGACTGCTTGCATTCAGCACCAGAAGCATGAATTCTGTCTGAAAGGATATTAACATTTTGTGTCTCTGATACATTAACCACTAACAGCAAATAGATGAATGAGAGACCTTGCAATTTGTGACCTTAAGAGTGTGTTTCGGTCTTCAAAATAAAAGTTCTTAGTGTGTTTAAATGAGTCTGATCAGCCACTCCCCTTTCAATCAGGAGGTTCACAGTTCCTTCATTCCAACACAGATCTTTGCTTATAGGTCTACACAGGCTGTTTTGACGTCAATACAGACAGAAAAATTTATCGTCGAAAAAGTTGGCTCAAAAAAGTGTGAGAAAAATATTGCAATGGAAAATTAGACTCTGGAGACAGGAAGCGCATGCAAGCAAATCTATGGTAGCTCATCTGCAGATTTAAATATTATTATTACTAAAGGAAACCGATTACTTCTTGAAACTTACTGAAAATGCTCATCTCTGTTCCATTTATTTGCATGAGGTTTTCTACTCTGCCTCCCACATTCGGCTTGCTGTAGTGCTGCACTTGTTTCATTGATTCTAATTTCCCCCCATCATTTAGCTAGCTGACAATATTTTCCTAATCCCCTTCTTCCCAAGGGAGATGTATAAATTTCCTTGATAGTAGCAATGTGCATTGGTTGGATTGGATTGCCCTCACTGACGTCATTCAAACTCAGTGTGAAAGGCTTCCACAAGCATTCACCTCTAATCTTGCAATAGGATTTATACTGAGAAACATTACAACAAGTAATGGAGTAAGCTAAGAAGATTGTTCTGTTTTCAATAACAGTGTTTGTGCATGTTGAACACAATGAGCATTCATGTTTGAGTCCTCTTTTGTTTTCAAGTCACACAATTCTTATTTGACTGGCTGTCACAAACATCACAATCTACCGTTTGCAATGCCAAAGGAGCAGTATTTAGTTTGCAACTTCTTCTAATGCATCTCTCATTTAATTTGTTAATAAAAACTTGAAGTCCAGTCATTTGGTCAAAACAAGAAGAAAATGGTTAACAGTGCATCTCTTGCTCATGCATGAAGCAAACTCAAAGTCACCAGTGCCCTTTGACAATTTTTCTAATTTGAGCTACAAGTCCCAGATGGAGGGCACGTTTTCATAAGCAGATCTCTTGCAGGTATTGCAAACATGGCTTAACCAATTAATTAGTTAATCAGTTCTCCAGGACAAACTAAGTTACTGTTCAAATTATTAGGTAGTCAACCTCCTAAAAACGGGACATGTGTTTGCCTCAATTTAGTTACAGGTCAAATGGCTGCCACTTGTCTAAATTAGGCCAACAGAACCACAGAAGTGGTGTATGCATACCTTGCCTTTAAGGGAGTTCATCTTTAAAAAAAGACAATTCATTATTGGCTAAGATAGACACAGGGCAAGTACCAACATACCATCCATTGCAAATTCTAAAATATATGCCACAGACATGGCAAGCCTTTCACCGTGCAAATCGCTCACCAGTTTCACGTTTAGGATCATTCATGCCAGAGTGGAATCAATCCACTTTGATGCCTATGTTGCAGCACATCAGTACATCCCTGGACCAACAAATTGCAGGTCTACTGAAATGACTGCTTACTAGTCATAATGCATGGATCAGACATTGGAGACAACAGGAACTCCAAGACTACACAAGAAATACTTTGCAGAACTAAATTTGAAAGAAAGTGAAGTGATCCGTTTTCCTGATGAATTAGCGAGGCCAAAATCCCAGTTCTCTGCCACAGAGAGAAAACCAATGAAAGCTTAAGAGGAACAGGCTGAACAAGTAGGAGTGAATAAATCCAAACTTGAGAATACTCTCTCTGAGATGGAGAAGTCTTTAGAAGATCTCTCTGCTCAGTTCACAAAGATGAATGAGGAGTTTAAAGAGGAAGCAAGGAGGCAGAATGAACCTCACACTTTATAATCATCAATACAATGCAATGATGACTATTTTATAGGAAAAATCTAAAACAACTTACCAGTAAAATAAATCAGGCTCAGCAGAGTAGCTACAGAAACATCAGCTTTAGCACCAAGCAATGCTAGGAGAAAAAAAGAAACCAAAGCATGCTTCTGCAGTTTTGTTAATCTCCACAATAAATAAATTGTGAATCATTTCTGAGACAGTCCTTTTGAAAATAAATGCTAACAATACTGCTCTATGAAAAAGAACTCAAGCAGAACAAAGAAAACCAACCAAACAATAACTGAAATAGTAAGTGGAAGAGGTATTGACTTTGAAATGAAGCAGAACAAAAACACTGAAGGCTGGGCATCAGTCAAGCAGGTTAGGGAGGAGAAAATCTACTTGAACAAAAAAAGCTGTAACGCAGATGCAAATTAGAAAAATACAGGGTTTTAAGCCAAAAGCTGCAAAATGAGCTTGTACCTCTTAAGGAACAGAACATTAAATTCCAATAAAGGAATGTGCCACTTGAAATAAATGAATCACAGATCTCATCCCTTTTAAGAGAAGAGAAAAGAAAACTTGGTTGCAGGTTCATCAGGGCAAGAAAATCCTCAAAAAACCACCACAGTCCATGAAGAAAAGCTTGATATTGCAAATAGAAATAACAGACAGACAATGTCACTTCCACATGAAGTCACTGCATATGATCTGGAACACTTCGAATTACTAGTTGGAGACATACAATTACTGGTTATTGTAAACAGGTAAACTTTCTGTTGGAAAAAGAACAGGATATATTGTGTACTTGGCCTTTAAGAGAATTTAGCATTACGGAACTCAGGTGCATACAATGTTGTGATTCTGCCCGATACCTTTCTGCAGTGGGTAAGCAAGCTGCACACACTCAGTGAATAGTTGCTTGGCTGTATTATCACCCCACTGTTTTAAATTAAACAACTCATTAAGTTAAAAACTGCAGATGCTGAATAATCGGAAACTACTGGAAAAGTTCAACAGGCCTGGCAGCATCTGTGGAGAGAAATCAGAGTTAACGTTTTGGGTCGAGTAACCCTTCCTCAGTCTGGGTCACTTGACACGAAACGTTAACTCCGATTTCTCTCCAAGGATGCTATCAAGGCCTGCTGAGCTTTTCCAGCAATTTCTGTTTTTGTGACCTATGAAGTTCATCAATCCCTGATGAGCAACTGATCATTAACAATGACAGAAGGACAACGTTCAGCCTGTTGCATCATCAAGTGATTAATTCACCCAGCATGATTCCCCCTCGTTTTTCTGATGCACATAATAATTACATTCTCTCTCAAATGCCTCAATTGAAGCTGTTTCATTATATTCGAGCATCACATTCCAGATCTTAATACATTATTTAGCTTATCTAATTTAAATTATACAGGTAATTTTAATTGCTTTTGATTGAGTTTTGGATCAAAAGTACTGCATTTGAGAGAGCAACAGCAGCCACTGTTATTTTGGAATAAATTAGCCAGTAACCTCCACAATGCTCACATGTAGTTACACATGCAGATTTAGAAATTCCTGTCCTTGCATCTCCATAAGTTGCACTATAACAAAGCCTTATCAGTAGACTCAGTGGCAAAAATAAATAAGGATGTGAAAATTCTGGTTCTTTCCTGTTTGACCAAATACAGTCAAAGTGTTGAATGTGAAAGCTGCTGTGGTCCCAGAGAACTAGAGGCTACTGTGCCATTACAGAGTCAGAGTCAATGGGCCACAAGTTTAATCTTAGAGTCCACAGGACCATAAGAAACAAGAACAGGAGTATACCATTCAGTGTCCTGAGCCTGCTTAACCATTTGATAGGATCAAAACTGATCTGACATTCTTCACATCCACTTTCATGCCATTTCGCCATTACCCTCGATTCCCCTATTGATAAAGGATTTATCTCAGTCTTAAATTTACACAAGGACTCTGCACCCACAGCTCTTCGTGGCAAGGAGTTCCAAAGATTCACAACCCTCTCAGAGAAACTATTCTGCTTGATCTCAGTCTTAAATTGGTGCACCTTCATTCTGAGGCTATGCCCTCTGGTCTTAGACATTCTCATGGAGAGAGATTCTCTCAGCATTCACCCTGTCAAGCCCCTTAATCCTAAATGCTTCAATGAGAGCACCTCTCATACTTATAAATTCCAATGAGTACACTCCAAATCTGTTTAATCCTTTGCTCATAAGACAATCCCTCCATACGGAGGATCATCCCAGTGAACCTTTTCTGAACTGTCGCCAGTGAAATAGTAACCTTCCCTAAATAAGGGGGCCAAACCTCTTCACAGTATTCCAGTGTGGTCTCACAGGCACCTTGTACAGTTGCATTAAGACTTCCCTACTCTTATACTCCACCACCCTTGAAATAAGGGCCAATGCTCCATTAGCTTTCCTGATGACCTGTTGCAACCACGTGCTATCTTTCTGTTTCATGCACAAGTACAAAGTATCTTTTGTGTCTTTTGTGTTCAGCATCATTGGCAACTCTTCGAATAGTACTGCAGATTACGTCCAAATGCAACAAGATCTGGACAGCAATCAGGTTTGGGTTGATAAATGACAAAAATAGAAATTGCTGGAAGAGCTCAGCAGGTCTGGCATCATCGATGGAGAGAAAGAGTGCAGGTCGAGTGACCCTTCCTCAGAATTGGGTTGCTAAGTGGCCAATAATATTCTTGCCACATAATTACATGGCAATGGCTACCTCCAATGGGATTACCACAACATCACTATTAATATTTTGAAATTACTGATGACCAGAAATCCTACTGGACTAGCCACATAAGCAGTACAGTCACAAACACAAATATATTAAAAAATGGCTCCACAGTAAAGAAAACACAAGAATATTTAACTCGTCTTTCAAAGTTTTTTTACTAATTAACTTAATCTCGTTATTGACACATAACAGTGACAGTTTCTCCTATCTACTCAATCAAAGCTCATTAATTCTGAACACACGTCAGTCAATCTCACTACAAATCAACCCTGCATTTGAGGGCAAGCTCAGTTTCTATAGTCAGTTCACATAACTGAAGCCATTCATCTCTGCTATCACACTTTTCTCTGCCAGCTTCAAAGCTCTGATATCCTTCCAAAGCAGGACGTCCAGAATTTGGCCTAGCTGATATCAGGATTTAATATAGCTCCTATTTTATATTCTACATTTTAATTGATAAAACCCAAGGTCCTATATGAAATGGTTATAAAGTTAATGAGCTGATAGTTTATCATGAGCTGTTGACAAATACACACGCAGAGACAGATTTGATCAAAGCGCGGTACGCTGCATATCCAGAACGAGAATAACTGGCTGCTTCTTTCTCCACCCCACCTACATACCGAAGAACAAAGTTTGTCAATGCCAGAAATTCAGCACTGCACGAAATCCAGAAGTGCTCTGGGCAAAACGCAATCAGTTCCTGTCATCTCCAATACAATTCCAATGGCCTGGGAGATACAGGCCACCTAATTACTTTAGCAATGTCACAAAACATTCTTGTAGAAGCACAAACAGGGAGATCTATGTGCTAGAGTCCCATCAAAGCAGACCTTAAGCCGTAAGGCTTTTCTTAAATTTGAAGTGCCCGCAACTGACATTAAAAACTAACAACCATACCAATGTACAGCTTGACTTTTCTTATTTTGATCCAATTTAGAACCTCCACCTTCATTTTCAAATGCCTTCACAACCTCACCTGTTTTTTCTTGTTGTTTTAATGTTCTCCTTATCCTGGTCAGTCCCACTATTCCCAGTCTCCCTTCAACCACCTCAACCCAACGTCTGACTTTGTGAATCCTGTTTAACCAATCTTTTAGCAAAGCTCCTCAAAAAAAGTTAACTTTTCACTTAAACTGTCACAACTCTATTGTTTTTCACCAATTCTATGTTGCACACTTCCAAAGTCACCATGGAGACAAATGCTTTCATTTTCATCATGTGTGGGCCTCTCTTTCTTTAAAAAAAGAACACTTACAATCACAATTTCATTGCTGAACTTGGTTCTAATCTGTTCCATTTCTCCTACCTGGACAGCGGCATGCAGCCTTCCTACTTCTCAATGTGTTCATTCATCTTGGATAAGGTTTGCTAACATCTATCAGGGGTCTTCAAAGCACATGAGACAAAGTCAAATGTAAACTTGCCCTCAACAAGATCTGAACCCACACTTGCAACAGAGGTCATTGGGTAGAGATCAAAAACATGAACATAAACATTATTTCTCTCTCCTTGTCATTGGGCCAGAGACAGCATCTGGTCAACTACAGAGATGCCAGGGATTAAATATTGAGGTGCTGTCTTGACTTTTAAACCATCCTGAATAACAAAGAGGAAAAGTGAACAACTTTAATTTGAGAAAAGCACTTCTGAAACACTTTCCATATCTCATGTAGGCCGATTACTAGTCAGCACCATCAGTTATGTGGGTGAAGATTGTCAATCCAGCCTTTGACTCAGCTACACAAGGTATAATACAGATGCATAAAATTAAGAATGCTTTTGAGTATCCTCTTCTTTGCTGAAAAATTGATAAAATTCAAATGTATCCCAGCATGAACTTAGTTAATATCTTTCAGCACTTTTCTTCTAAATACTTAAAACTTCCAAGTTCATGCATAAATTCCATTCACAATTTCATCTTTAGTTGACAGATCAAGATCCATTGACTGGATACAGAGGAAATAATTCTTATTACACCAAGAGAGCCCTGTCTTCTATCAAATCCAAACGAAACACTGTTGGAATGCTCATTATGAGCACTGAGCCAAGACCAAATGTCAACAGTGCAAAATAGCTACAGTTTTGGATGTATTCCAGCATTGGCTGGAAGTTTTATTTTACTACAATATCTTGTTCAGTGGAAAAGGCCTAAATGTATACATGCAAACAATTAAAGTAGCAATGAGGGAGTAGGGGGAGGTGTGGAGGAGAAAGGGAGACAATGAAGAGATAGTGGTGGGTTAGAGATACTGGCCTATCCCACTGTGGTGTAAACATGCATTAACATACCCCTCAGAATTCCGAAAGATTGAGCACGTAAAATATTCAAGGTTATTTTCGTAAAATCTCCTGCATTTCAAATGATCCTAGCTTCAGTTACCACTGGACAGGTCAGATCCCCAAACTGAATCTAACTTGATCAATCATATTTTGTTTCTCTAACTTACCGTGGCCATCTTTACCCGAAATACAAGTGCAAAAGGCTGCAAATGCGGTTTTAGAAATTAGACAAATTCATTCCAGAAGAGAAATAAATGTCAACTTGATCAAACCAAGCTCAATATAGCAGAATTCGAAAGAATTCAAAACAAAATCCCCTCCAATCCCCAACACCAACGTATAGTTAATCAAAACCAGAGAAATTCTCCTTCCTTGCCCAATCCTTTAGGTTGATTGATTACTTCCTCTCACATCCTGTCTCGAGTGCTGTGGAGCCTTTCTTTTGACTGTTCTCCTGACACCTTTCAGACTTTCAACCTCATTTTGCTCCTAAAAGCTTCTTTTTCTTTTGACTGATCTTTGAGTTATCGGAGCTGATTTCTCTTTAAATGAGTTTACTCTCATTTTGTCTCCTATGTCACAGGAACAATATCTTGGGATAGTTCACCATGCTAAAGATACTATGGAATTGTTTTCTAACTTATTAGTTAGTAACTTGTCCTGCTAAAGGCCACTTTGCATCTTATCACTTGCCGAAGTGCCCTCCTACTCTCTAATGTGTTCCAGATCTTTCCCTGTTACAAGATCCCACAGTAATTCACTTCATATTATTGTGCTCCATACTCAG
>NC_063347.1:49885414-49925405 GCF_021869965.1 Rhincodon typus | reverse complement strand
AACACCCCATGATTACGATTTAAGATAACAAGGTATAGAGCTGGATGAACACAGCAGGCCAAGCAGCATCAGAGGAGCAGGAAAGCTGACGTTTTGGGTCTAGACCCATTTTCAGAAGAAGGGTCTTTCTGAAGAAGAGTCTAGACTCAAAATGTCAGCTTTCCTGCTCGGCCTGTGTTCATCCAGCTCTACACCATGTTATCTCAGATTCTCCAGCATCGGCAGTTCCTACTATCCATGATTATGATTTTATATATGCGCCACTCACCACTGATTTCCCTGCATATTTCCTACACACTTCTTTTCCACTTTTTGGAGCTCTATAGTGTTCCCCCACCCCCCACCCTCCACAGGAACGGCAGGTTTTTTGTTTAAAATAAACCCATACCCCACCTCTATCTTGCTACTAGTTTTTCTTTAAATCATTCTGTTGTTATCCAAAACTAAAAATTCATCTCCAACTCCCTAAGGCAATCAAACAAACCTCCAGGAGCTCAGTAATCAGTAATTATATTCACATACCAATGGAGTTAGGCTTCTTCAGCTGTACAATCTCGTAGTATGCGAGACTGAAGATTTCGGGTCAGTTCTGCTCTTTGGCTTTCTCAAGCTCTTCCACGATCAGCTAACACTTTGTATGATTGAAACTTGAACCAGGAAAACTATACAAGAGCAATAAAAACAGAAACTGCTGGAAAAGCTCAGCAGGTCTGGCAGCACCTGTGGAGACAACTCAGAATTAACAGTGCGGGTCTAGTGACCTTTCCTCAGAACCATGTGCTATAGAACAGCACCTCAATTGCTGTCAGGGAGCAATGCAACTTAAATTGTAACTGAGAAACAAATAAGATCGCTCAGGATATCCAACTGCATTGAATTTACTGTAGGTGTTTTTCTGGGAATAAGTAATTTGCCAATATTAATTCTATCCAATTACCAACTGGTCCTTGATACAAAGACCTGGTCCAGTGGAATTGCTGCATGGTGATGCACGGGCAACTGCCACACAAAGGTTTTGTGATATTTCAGCTTTTTGATATGCTAGTGAATAAGTACGGATGAGGCAAATGAGTTAGGTCAGTAGCTGGGTCAGTTTGTGTTGGATGAGATTTGATTGGATCACAGGATGGGGAGGAAGACAGACAGGTGGAAAGGTCTACTCAGTTTGGGACGGGATATAGACAAATTCAGGAGGATGGTGGAGGCTGGGGCAAGGAGGTCTAGTCAGGTCAGGGCTTGGGATAAACTGGGTCAGTTGTTTTGTTGCCTCAGAGTTAGTGGTTTTAATAAATCTAACATTTCCTGGGTATTTATCCAGGCAAATATCCTAAGTCAGGATTGTACAAAGTCTGCAACTCACACGCAGAGGATTCTCAGGAGCAGGGAAATTATCCATTGGAAGTTCAAACTTGCACAGCAAGGGCGACAGAGTTGTCCACTAAGACTTCCACGGGGTCCCAACTTGCATCTGATTATCTCCAGTCTCTGAAGTCCAGAGTTTGGAACATCTTGGTCCTGGTTGTTCTTATTGTCTCATGACACCTTAGGTTACCACCCTAGACGAGAATTTTCCCACATTTGTCTGATACAGAAACTGCATTGTATGTTCAGACAAGCTCTCCTTTTTGTGTGTGCTGACTGAAAAAGACACATTTCTGCATTATGGTTGAAAATTGCAGTAGTGTACTTAATGACTACACTTTTCTCCTGAAAAGCTACGACATACAGAATAGAATTTTAACAGATGGTTCATGCAGCATTTGATCAAACTAATCAATGCTTCACTTATTTCGCAGACTTAACAATTAGTAAACTAAATTTAAGCTCAACTCCATAAAACATACATTAAACCCAAATCCATTCCAGACCGAAAAAAAGAGTCTCAAAAAGGTGTTACAAAGACAAATAAAGCGACTGGTGCCTGGCAACAACAAAATGGGGTCAAAATTAAAAGAATTTCACTCAGTGATGAGGGTTACAGCATTCCAGATGTGTTCTCAGCACAGGAGCCAAAAGAATCTCAAGTTCAGGATTCTTGGCAATTTCAGAGTAGCCATTCTTTAGGGTTGTCAACTGGCATATGTTGACAATCATTGCTAAATCTGGTCACTGGATAAGTGACAGATGTAAGAGGTTTGACTGATTTATCCTCCTTCTGGCATTAAAGCAGATCACAACATATGACACTGCCAATAGACTAAGATTGATCAATCTAATGAAGACAGAATCAAACCAAGCATGCCTCTGCCCTTCACAATTGAACTCTACAATACTAATTGCACTTACCTACTTAGCTATCTAGGTGCCATACATCAAAATGAAGAAATCTGACTGGCTCAACAGGGAGTGCGTCCATCTCTATCTTTTTCTTACACCACGTCAGAGTTCAGAACAGTAACATACAGCCAATAGTCAACTGGAGTTTCAAGGTGCTCAATGTATAATAAAAGACAAATATAGACTGCGACCTTCATTCATTTTGATTCCAATTCATTATAGAAGTGTAGCAGCGGTGACCGCGTTCTGGTGTGTCCGTAAACCCAAATAATCCGATCTCCAACATTAGATCAACATGAAAAGAGAGACTTTTAATTTTACAAAGGAATACATAACATTCCGAAAGAATCAAACTAAGTGATAGCCCTCTTGCTGTTGAGTCTGCACGTTGTATATGCAAGCGCCAGACCAGAAACCTGGAACTGATACTCTTAAGCAGTACTGAGAAAGTGCTGCATCATTGGATTTTTTTGTGGGTGTAGCCATCAAACCAAGGTGCCATTCTACTCATTAGTAACACGTTCCTGTGGCATTATTTGAAGAGGGGCAGAAATTCTCTTTGGTATGATAGCCAATATTTGTCTCAAAAACAATAAAGATGATTTGATTTGATCGAAATCACATTCTTCCTTGTAGACAATATACTCCCCAAGCATTTTACTTGTTAATGAAGCATTTTGGAAAATATGCAGTCACAAAAGTTGCCACAAAAAGAGTACATTATTTCTAGAACACACAATCAAAAAATGCAGAAATGGAAAGAAGTGTTACTTTTTTTAAAAAAAACCCAAGGACCATGGAAGGAATTGCTGCACTTATAAAACTATTATACAAACTTATTGTGTTTAGTGATTACACTGCTGCTTTGTTCAAGCAGTGGGGGAGGTGGCGATGTTTGCAGATCACATGGCACCACAGTGTGCGTGCAAAGAGAAATTTGGCCAGCAACAAGTAGCTGATTTGTTTGTGCAATTGTGACCAGTTCTGGATGCCAAAGGTCAACTTCTGATTGTTCAGCTGCCCAAGAACCAATTTGTGGATGTGATAGAGAGGGGGTAGAAGGGCAAGGTCCATATCTCTTCCCCCCTCTCCCCCCACCCCTCCGTTCTGAAATAAAAAAAAATTATCCTGAAGAAGCGAGTTATTTTCTCCTACCTGTTGCCTTTAACCATTAACTAAGACATTTTGAAGTGAGTGTAGCAATCTTTGCCTCCTGCAAAGCTGATGGTGGTCTTGGAAAATCAAAGGAAAAACCCTGTGGATGGATACTATTGAATTGTCGTTTGATATGTGGAAGGGAACATGGGAAAATTTGTTGTTTTGTAGCTGTCTCAATGTATGTGTATAAAAGGTTTTAAAAGGTTAGAGTTTTAACTAATACAGCTATCCATTGACAGGTCATTGCTGTTGACTTATGATTAGAGTGTCCTTATTTGTAATAAATAGTATTGCCTTGTTAAGTACAGGAATCTCATGTTTTTTTGGTTAACTTGATTTCATCAGACCCCCTCCAATCTTGCTGCCCCCTCCAACCCACACCAATGTAAGTAACCCAAGTATTTCCATATCAATTAAAGCACTGTACGTGACATTCACTGACATAATAATTTTGTTCAACACAAAAAAAATCACAGAACTGCATCCCTACCGCAACAGTGGACTTTTGTTTATTTTAAAAGAATCAACCACTTTGCTGGCATTTTGCTTTAGATCTAATTGGCACAAGTTAGCCAAGACACACAAAAATTGATTGAAACTGTCCAAACCTTACAGGACACACGCATGACAGATGCCTTCATCTATCGACACTCCAAAAGGCAATCAGCAGAATGCCAATTCACTGTGAACCCAGAATTATTATCCAAATAGCAACAAAGGACATGGAAAATAGATTTAAGTTTTTAAAATAGAACAAGATCTTTAATTGCAGACCAAATTGATGAGACAATTCATCCACCGGGTTTTCAAAGCTTTTCCTGCTTTATCAAAATTAACTTTGTTGAAGCAATGTTGTGTCACTATACACCAATAAAAGCATTACACCTAAAAGCATGGCTTTATATTTGGGAATAATTATCCAGTAATTAAACTGGAATCATTCACAATTTTGTGATTAGTTACATAGATAGGTTTTATATTAAGAAAGTAATCGAAATGAGCAGTTGGGGAGTTACTGATCTGGACATAAACACAAGGCTTATATCCAGCCATCTGTCCAAACATCCAATCAGTATCTGACACTTAAAGTCCATTCTATAGCATGTAATTGAAAGTCTCCATCTTGAAAACTTGTCAATATAATGAGTAATAAAATGTGGGTAGCATTGATCTTTAACCACTAAGTGACATCAACTCATTAACAAAGTTTGTTAAATATTTTAATGATGTGCAGGAGGAATGCAACCATCCTCACAATGTTTGCTGCATTTAGATCTCTTGAATGTAACACTGGACTCCAGAACATTGGTTTAAATCTTAAATTGAAGAGTGACTCAGTCTTTCAGACACCAAGCAGCAGTCTCAGTTGCCGAGAGCTGTAGAAGGTGGGGGAGTTGGATAAGCAAGTCGGGAGAAAGAGAAAGCAACACAAGTCTCTTTTTTTGTGAACAGACTTGCACAAAATGTTCATTAATCACTGCTTTTCACAGAGCTCTGAATTTCAAGCATAATCAATGATATCCAACAATAAGTAAATGTCAGTCACTGCACAGAATATCTTGTATGTCAGAAGAATCTTGGCTTTTGAAGTGATTCAGACCTCCCTAGGGCAGTGATGATGAGCACTGTTGAATCTATATCACCAGAATACAGTTTGAAGCCACATTTACTCTGGCCAAAATAGAACTAAACAGCATGCTTCCATTATAGTCAAACAATGGCACCTGTACAATATGTAAGGAAGCCAAAAAATAAAAAACAGAAAAAGTATAAAGTGCATTTGTAGAAAAGTAGCTTCATATGGCAAAGGACTTCTATAACGTACTTTTGTATTTGTAGTGCAGAGAAATGTCCTACGATATTTTGCACTATGGAACCACATTGGGCAAGAGATGGCTGCACTGCTTTTCCCTCATTTCTTAACAGTATTATCTTGGACAAGAAAATCAGTTCAACTGTTTTGTTAACGAAACATTTATTTGAAAGATGAAAAAAAGGTATAAACTGTACAAGAAAATGTTGAAACTCATGTTTGCTATTTCAACTCAACAGTGGAGAGTTGACAGCTGGGAAGGTTAACCATGTGCATAGAGCAGTTTCCAGATAACCCTAAATCCATCATGCACCCACCTTTCTCTCCCTTCCATCCCATGCAAAACTGATCTTACCTGGGTTCGGATTTGCAAGCGTTAGTAGCTACATCATCCATCTGACTATTCTTCATCCAAGTACGTGCAGGCAGGTTATTTGCAGCCAGCTCAGTTCCAACACTCACCTACATACATCCACACAATAGCTGAGCTACTTCCCTAATTCACTGTCAGTTATGTAAGACATAGCACCCCTGTCAGCAGGAGATCAGGTAGTTCAACCATTTCAGGAAAATAATCTGGCATCTTCTGTATGGCTTGATTCTCTTGCTGATGATATTTATTAAATTCCTTTATTTAAAAATTTGCAAGTCACAGCTTTTAGAACAGGGAAATTAAAAGATGCCATATTTCATCATTGTGATTAGATTTAACTCATTGTACTTTAAAAGTATTTCATTCAACTTAAAAAATTAGAAGATATTACAAGAACTCTAACTATTCTATAGTTGCCACAACACTAAAGAAGGGTATTGATCTAACTATGTACCATAATATGGTCAAACTCAAAATATAAAATCATAATGAATTCACATAGCACCAAGTTAAACTACATGTTTCCATTCTCAACCTTTGTCCAAAATGTTTTGGCCATCTTAACTGATATTAGTTTGAATGTACAAATACAACACAAGTCATGCAATACTTTTAGCATTGGCATTATTACATTGTCTGTACCTACGCAAGCTGTGTTTCAGTATTCCTAAAAAGTTACAATCCAAGTTCACAAACACCTTCTCCAATGTCAGGAGGTAATCTCAATAAGTCAATGTAAAAAAACTGTATCAAGGACATTTACATTTCAGGCCAACTGTTCATTTAATTGCAGCCAAAAATAAAATGGGGAAACTATGGATAACAGCTGGTTACTGTTGGTGCCTCCAGCATTTTGCTGTTGGAAACTGCCTGTGGAATTATTTCCTTTGGGGAGGAGAATTAAGAAACACACAGTCTAGTGCCTCTAGAGCCAAAGTTATGCACGTGTTATGTCCATTCCAGAATTCACAAAATTCCCTGGGTAACACTTAGGGAGCACTCGGTGGGGACGCTCTTCAGAGGGTCAGTGTGAACTTGATGGGCCTGCTTCTACACTGTAAGGATTCTATGACAATATCAGAGGTGTCACTGTTCAGCCAAGACATTAAACATTCTGCTCTCACGGCAAGACACTGTTGTTTCTATCCCACTATTTCAATAGAGACATTTTTCCCTCAATGCCCTGACTTATCCTGTTTTCATGTTCTCTGCCCAAAAAAGGTACTTGGCAACCATTCATGGAACCACATTAAAAGCTCTGTGATCTTTCACTAAGGATAGGGTGCCTAGGCAGGACTTAAACTTGCCTTAGCCGGTAAGGGGGTTGAATCTATACTGTCAGCATGAATCCATTCCACACATTAGCCATCTAAGCCGAGCTAACCAATTTATTCTATGTAAAAATAGATCATCTGCTCATTGCCAGTTTGCTGCTGCTTGCAGGCATTTGTTGAATGCAAACCTGCTTCTGCATTTCGTACACTGCCAGTACTTTCTTGACCATGCATGCTTTGGGATGTTCCAAGGCCATGAAAAGGTACCTCTCAATCAAAGACTGCTTTAATAAAAGGCTGCGTTTATGGTGAATGGCACCACGAGGCGAAGCAACCAGCGTGCACGTGGAGGAACACACACAATACCTCCACCTGGCAATGCAGTGGCATGCTGCCAATAAAGTTGCATGTGCACCTGTCAAGCACAACTGTACAGTTTTGCTGCAACCTGTATGCATTTTCTCCACCCCCATCATGTGGTAGCACTCATGCTGTTATAAGAAATAAAGTGGATCCAATATAATCAATTGATTCCATCATTTACTGAATCAGCTTTGCTTGTCATCTTTACAAGTGAAGCACCATGAAACAGACCGCTGCACGCAAAAGATGGCATCAGCAGAACACAAGCTGACAAATGCCGAATCCCATTGGCATCAGCTGAGGCCACCAGCCTCATCTGTGGCCATTTTGGTTTTGAGTAATTGTTTTACTGAAATGATAAACTTATTATTCCCACATAAATCTGGCATAAAATTGACAGCATGAGAGTTGCTAGACAAATTGTTGATGCAAATCCAAAACATAAGAAACAGTCATAGGCTATTCAACCCCTCAAGCCCATAGCATCAATTTGAGCATAGCTGTTCTGCTGCTTAATTTTTCCATTGTCCCATACCCTTTGATACAACTAAAAAGAAAGAGAACTAATGCATATAACACGGAGGCAACTCCTTCCCTCAGGTGCTGTGAATTTAACTTTATTCATTGCCTAAACAGTTTATGACAGCTGGAGCAACGACGTATGCATTTGGTACAGCAGCAGGACGTTTGGGAATGGGAGTTTTAACAACCCCAAGTGGAACATCAGCCAAGCAAGCAATTCACCAGCAGCTTTTGCGAATGCTGCAAAGCAAGGAAATGTATTGGCAAATGCTACAATCTAAGGGCTTTTTTTTTCAAAATCTGTTTTTCAAGCTATGACAGTCCATTTGCCTTACATCTCAAGGTACCTGTGTTGTTTAAGCTCACATTAAGAGACACTTGCAGGCTTTGTCCATTAACAAAGAACAATTTGGCCAATCATTTTCTGGGTCATCTGCTGCCACCCTGAAAGTTATTTTTTTTTACTTCAAAAAGTGAACAAAAACCATCTCTTATGAAAGTCACAGTGAAAAAAAAAACTTTGACCTGCCATTTCTTTATGTGGGACATTTAATGTTACTGAGGCCCATCAGTATTCTTTAAACTCAGCCCAAACTGAATTAGGTTTCACGTTTCGAGTCCATCCACATGGCAGTCAGAAACGACAGAGTGGAAGTATTCAGATTACACTGAAAACACTCAACTCTGTAGAGAGCAATACTGAAGTACCTGTAAGCGCTACAATGGCATCGAGGCTGAGCTTCTCGCAGCAAAAATGCATGTTGGGGTTATACAAGACTGGTTGATTCAAACTCCAAGTTGCTATTGACACCACACACGCGCGCAGACACACACACACTAAAATATTCATGCATTTTATTTTTAATCCAAACCAGCTAGCCTGCAACAGATGGAATTCTGGTTGGAAACAAATGGAACGATGTCAAATGGATTTGTAATTCTCTTTCACAAAATGAGTGGGGGAAATTAAACTGTCGATTTATGCTCTGGTTAACAATTCGAAAGCCAGAATGGTTAAGTGGCGGTTGGAAAACAACATAACCTCGTTAGAGCACAAGGCAACGCAATGAAGAATTTAATTTGGAACGTAAATCATGAGATAACTACATATAGCAAGCCAGAACAAAAAAAAAAATTCCCTCACGATTGTGATTTTTGTTTGAACCAAATCAATGTATAACCCGGCAGTGGATCCTAGCGACATAGAACGTTAAGCAGAAAACGCAACAGGGAAGAAGAGACCTGTTAAAATCCAAAAGCCTCTACTAATCTCTACTGGGGAGAATCAGACTGTGAAGACCGATTGCGGAAGATGTGGAAAAAGGATACAAAAATCAGCAAGCATTAGAAAAAAAAGGGAAACGAAACATTTTTTTTTAAAATGAATGCATTCATTCATCACAGTCATCCAGCAAAAAAAAAATCATTTTATGACTAAGTTTACGGCTGAATGAAATTCTCTAGGGACCAGCTAAGATTGCCTGGTTCAGATGTGATCGAGAGTTAATGCGAACCTCACCTTGGGTATCATCAGTACTTTAATTCCCATTGGGGACACAGAACGTACCCAGAGAACAGCACCTCACTGCGACACTCAGCAATTAACCCGTTCATTACCGGCCAAACGTTATTGGCATTGAATAGCGAATAACTTCAGCGTGTGCAGATGAAGAGGCATGGAAGCAATTGGTGCAGACATGACGGTATTATGGACTTATGCCGCGTATTGACCAAACTATCCTAGATTTACTTTCTATAAAGGTCTGAAAATCGTTCATTATATCAAGATAGCGATTGATTTGAATTTGGCAGACGGGCAGATTTGGAGCCTAAAAGCAACGTGAAATTCAGAATCACAGCAGCGTTACAGCTGTTCGGCCCATCGTGCCGAGACCAGCTCGTTAAAACGATCACGACCCCGTGCCAGTCTCCTGCCTGCCCCATACCGTCGCCCACTATTTGTATCCAAATAATCATCCAATTCCCTCTTCAAATGTTTAAAATAATGCGTGTACACCAATACACATTGATCAAAGTTTTCTGGAGCGGAACAGCGACACTAGGTTTTTCTCCCCCCCCCAATGCAATTTACATCAATGCGGGTCAGTAAGCTGCCTGTTTAAAAAGGAGTAGGGAGCTGCCTCAGTGTGCTTGATGACATTACTCCTAACTCTACCCTATGTTGCCGGCGCTCAGTGTGATACAGATATCCCAGCCTCCCTGCGGGGAACATGGTGAAGCTGTATGTGACACGTGCTTTTTCTGAAAAAAAAAGCCCTGGCTCAAAATTAACCGAGAAATTCGGGGGCGGGGATGGAATGGAGGAGAATCCTTCGTTATCCATTTTAACGTGACGGCGACAGTCCAGAGAGGTCTATCCCCTTTCTGCATCGGAGGCTTCCTGCTGGCTGAGAACCGTCTCATGTTCGTGATATTCCCCCATTCCGCTCACAACCCTACCGTGGAAGTGCTTTAATGAGCGATTATGTCATGTCTGTGATAACACGTCTCCTGGACAAGCAAACAAAAAGGGCGAAGAAGCCTACAGATTTTAAAAACAGCGTTTCCAAAAATATCAAGCCTCCCTCTTCCACTTCCTACTGGGGGGAGGAGGCTGTGATCAGAGTTTGATCACAGATGTGATCACACACATCTCGATCTGTCTACGGTGCAACCAATACGCAGCCCAAGTAGCGGGTTATTATTTCTGGCGGTGTTATAATCTCCATTTGGATTCCCAATTCAAAGTATGGGCTCTGTTTCTGTAAATATTGTCATGCACTATTCAACAGATCTCCAGTGCCCATCTAGATCGTGCACAGCTCCCTCACCGGCATTGGGAGGCAGCTCGCAATTAGACCATTTCGCTGGGCACAGTGTACATTCCTCCGGCTCACTTCACTCATGAGGAATTCGGCCACTCAGTACAGATGCTGGCCCAGCTCACTGTGCGACAAATTGCCAATGAAACCATCAGCTTGTGGATGCTGTATCTAGATTTTAAACCGCAGCTCTTTTCTCCGAGAGTGTAACCGCAAAGGTTAATAATATCACTTAGCCAGTTCTCCCGCGGAGCGTCCCCTTTCTAAACAAAAAAGGAGGCAAGTGAATACAGGTGGACACGAGGCTTTCTTGAGAAATGTAAACTCTCTGCCAAGTCAGAGCCAATGTTTTGATTACTTGTTTCTAATCATTCTCGAACACGTTCCTTTATGCACGCACATTACATAATGCAAAGCTCACACAGTTTACAATAGAAAACGGGCACAAATTTATTCTAAGTTACCAGTCACGCTGCTAAAACAATTGACGAAAAATTGGAGGGGGGGGGGGGCGGGGGAAAAGAGATTTAAATTATATAGCGAGTGCGAAGATTATGGATGAACTCCCAAGAAAGAGGCCAGCAGCGTTTATCTTGATCTGGGTTTCTGCTTCAGAGCTCACACATTGAGGAGTGCAACCCTGTCAGCAATCTCAACGTACAATAAAGCAGGAAAGAGCCCAAGTGTGTGTCTGGGTCTGAGAGAGAGACATGGCTACACGCTCGAATCCCCCTTCCTAAAGGGGGGGTGAGAAAGGGCGTTCCTCCTACCTTGAAGAGTCTCAGGATCTTGGCCACCATGATAGACACGGAGCTGGACGAAGCCCCAATAACGCCAACTATCCTCTCGGGCTTCACAAAGATCGGGGGTTCTCCATTGGTGCACCTCACATCCGTGGTGTCCTTCTGAATGTGAGTCTGAACAAAAGTGAGGGACTGCTCCAGAGCGTAGATGTCCTTCGAGCAGGTATCTAGGATGTGAGCCCCCAGCGTAATGTTGGGCAGAAGGTCCGGATCGCTGTTGATCTGGTCCAGGGCGTAAAGCATCGCCTCCAAGCGATGGATTCCCTTCTCCTTCTTGAGGTCCCCACAGGGTGTCCCCTTAGGCCCTCTGGCGTGAACTGGGAAAAGGCCACCCAAGGTGAGCTCTCCTTCGATCCTGATAGAGTGAGTGGCGTAAGGCTCCTGAGCGGTACTCAGCCCGTAACACACCGCGACCCAGAACAATCTCCACAAGGCTATCCCTGAGTAGACCATCGTTCACTTCCCTGCTGCTGCTGCTCTCTCTCTCTCTCGGAGTTGCAATTCCAACTTCAGTTCTTAAAAAAGGCACCTCTTTTTAAAATGTTGAACACCAAAACCAGCAGTCCTAGGAGGCAGGGCAACCGGCTGGGGGAACGGCATACTCCTGGCTTTGCCTTGAGAAGATGACATCGGCTTCGGAGATTCTCACCACCTCAGTTGCTCGGTTTCCAGTGAGGAGCCCATTGAAAGTTGGACAGTTGTTGAAATAACGTGATCCATTCTTAGCTTGGGAAGGAGAGAGGAGGGGAAAGACCCGCCTCCCCCCACCCCTCTCCCCCCCGCCGCCAACCCACGCCAAAGCTCCTGTCACCCACAGCAGTGGGTTTGCATGGAATTTACACCCAGCCCCCTCCTTCCTCTTTCTCTCCCTCCCTTCCCCGCTTATGGAGCGTGTGCGATCGGCGTGATTCTGATTACAAGCCGCTCTCTGCAGTAGCCCTCCATCCAGTTCTCCGGTCGCTTCGATTCTACCAGTGAAAAGACTCTCGCACAACAGAGTAGAGAAGGGGGGAGGGAAAAGGAAGAGAGAGAGAAAAAAACCCACAAAGAATTCAAGTGGCTTCAGCTGAAAGCAATGACGCCGTGTACCAACTCCACCCAATATTACTGCAGTTAGCAAAGCAGCGATTCAAGGCGCTTGAGCGTTACGAACCCTGCTCCTGGGGAAAATAGACACCATTAAACTACTGATACAGAATAATCTTTCAATAGCCTCCCGAGACATTAGAACACAGGCTCCCCTTGCCCGAAACAGCTCCCTCCCTCCCCGGAACTGTCAGGCAAGCATCGTTAAGTTTAATTTCAAACACTGCAGGATTACAAAACGTATTGGTTGCTCGCGCCCCTACCTTATGGCTGTGCATCACTGCATTTTGCTTTTTCTTTGGGTGGGTGGGGGAAGAAATGTGGTATACTGGAAGAACGTGTGAGAACAACAGTCCCTCACTTTCATACGGATTGCTTTGGTCTGGAGACTCCCCGGATCATGACCGAGGAGTTTCTTTTTTGGACGTCTGTCGAATATTCTTCAAAAACCACCTGCTAACCGAGGACAGCAAGTCATGTGGGATCTCTACGGATTCTTTACTGGAGAATAAACGAGCCGTGTGTGTGTTTTTTTTAAGTGTAAATGTCAGAATGACATCCCATCCATCATTTTGTGACAACTTTTTATTAATATGAACGGACGGATGCTTACATTTGATTCAAACCTCATTCCCGCTCATACACACCCCTACCCCAAACCCATGGTGTGCCCATCTTTCACGTTTTGGTGTTTTCAAAGCGATTTTCTTTAATTCAATCTCCCTTCCATTCAAACTATTAGCAAATTCTCTCCTGGTCCAGCGCCCGGTTACCGTCCACAGTTTGGGAAGCAGAGATTCCGACTGATAAACTTGTAAAAAAGATAAACAAGACAGATCGCAGCAGATAGGAAACATCAGCACAAAGCTACTCCCAAACGGCGAGAAACTGATCAACGCTTCCATGGTGAATTGCTCAGTGCCATCCGACTTGAAGGAAACACCACGCAAAATCAGCAGCTCTACAACACAGCTTTGTCTGATTGGATTTCCCTGTAGCCAATTAACAGTATCTCCTCTGTCAATTAACATGATTACTTCGGCAATCAGGAACATTTGAACCTATCAACCGTAAATGGCCACTTTTCAAAGGGTTCCAATTACTAAGTGAAATAACCAACACAAAGTAACATTTTAAATACGAGATGACAGCTTTGTTCCTGTAACTTTTCTCCATCTCTGCCTTCTTGCTTATAAACTGTTTATCCCCATTTTTACACTGTTCTGTTGAAAGCTAGTCCCAGTGGTGGATTCTGCCGTGTTTCCCGTATCCCTGTTGCAGCTCGCTTTTATCTTAAAGTTCTGTTAAACATCTTTCAAAAATTCAAAATTAATTTGAAATAGAGTTCCTTCTTTAATACTACCACGGAATTCCATTTGACCAAAAGTAAGACATAAGAAATTGGGGCGGATTAAAAGATAGTATTTGGAAAGAAGTTGGCAAAGAAGCCTTACAAATCTAAGATGTAGACATTTAAAATACTCACGGTTTCAAGCAACATCATTTTAGTAACTAGAAATTTTACGTCGCTGTCAAATAAACTAAACTGTATTGCTCGTATTGGAGTAGTGTGTAGCTTGCCAGGAGACCCGAGTTCAAGCCCCACATGCCTGGACTGTGTCTATTATCTGAGTTCTGAGGAAGGGTCACCGGATCCGAAACGTTAACTCTGTTTTCTCCTTCACAGATGCTGCCAGACCTGCTGAGCTTTTCCAGTAACTTTGTTTTTGTTCCTGATTTACAGCATCCGCAGTTCTTTTGGTTTTTATTTTGTGTCTATTATCACGTCCAACTGGTTACTTGCAAACACAAGAGTTAATAATTAGGAACAAACAACTTACCACTACCTTCACTAATAGCAATAAAAACAGAAATTGCTGAAAAAGCTCAGCAGGTCTGGTAGCATCCGTGGAGAGAAATCAAAGTTAACGTTTCGGGTTTTACTTTATTAATAGGTTTGGTGGGAGGGTTTACTTTAATTGATATTTTACATCTGTTATATTACCTGATAGTTAAATAGTTTCTGTCACTCTTAAATTAGAGATAGTGGCTTTCAATTCTCCCCCAGTAACAAATTTAGAGTTATTTATGTGTCTGCCTCTTTTATTACAAGTCTGGTCACAATTTCCAGACAAATTTAAAGTGTCGTGGACGCGTTCTGATATATCGCAAGGCAGTTGGAATTTGAAGGGTAACTGGACGCGAAGCGTTAGCTTCGCTGTTCCTTGACAGATGCTGCCAGACCTGCTGCGGTTTTCCAACCCCGTTAGCCTATAGTCGGAGACATTACCACATACTACAAACTGCCCTGCAAGAAGTCTGGAGGTGGGGCTTGAGCCGCGTCTCTTAGCTCAGAGGTAGGGACACTATCATTGTACCACGAGAGCCAAGTAGGATAAGCGACTGCATAATAGGAATCTATTCGCCTTGCATGTGGCAGTGCTTGAAAAGGATTTGCAGGCGGGCTGGAAGACTGGTTTACAGTTTCAAAGACTGGGACAGGACAACTTCTGACGTTAAAGACGTTAGAAACAATGGAGCACCTACAATTAAATGGAAGAGCCGTCTCCAAAAATCACCGCGAGGTGTGGAAATTCTGTGGAACTGCCATTTCTATGATAAACAAGTGCAATGCAAACTTTACTCTACCCTTGGGCAAAGCATAAGACATCGCCCCTATCGGCGAAACAATAAATTACACGCCGATATGTGTTGTGTTCTCAAACACGATTGTCCCGTACTCTTGGTAATACAGAGCTTGAAATGACCGTACAAATGTTCAGATTGCACATGCTTGTTAGTAAAAAGAGACTGAGAGATCAGAAGCTGCAGCTTTTACGATTTGAACTTAATACAAATGATGTTAGTGACACTTCATAAAATCGCTTGGAGAACGTAAAACGTTAAGATCAATAGGGATTAATTGGATTTCGCGCTTGTGAGCAATTCCCTTTTAATGCGGTGTCCACATATTTCCCGATCTCATCAGGAGTGCGAATCTCAGTTGAAATGGTTTGAATTGCGTTCACAAGATCATGAATAATATTTCTATATGCTCAGGAGCTGAACTACGGTTTCTTACAACCGTACAAAAATGAGGATGAAATTAGATGAGTTTGTTATTTGTTATTTTTTTAATTTCTCCATGGTCTTTAGAGTGTGAATTTCTCTTCCCTAAAAGCCACTGGCTGCTGGATCCTTAAATTGATTCCAGGCCTAGTTGAATAGATGAGAGAACAAGGTGTTGAGCTGGATGAACGCAGCAGGCAAAACAGCATCAGAGGAGCATGAAAGCTAACGTTTCGGATCTGGAACCTCCTTCAGAAGAAGGGTGCGGACCCAAAACGTCAGCTTTCCTGCTCCTCTGATGCTGCTTGGCCTGCTGTGTTCATCCAGCTTTACACCTTGTTATCTCAGATTCTCTAGCATCGGCAGTTCCTACTATCTGTAGTAGAATAGATGTTTGCCGGACGCCAGAGTCTAGGGTTATGATGACAGGATAGGAGATCATAGCCATATCAGGCATGATCTAATTGAATGGTGGAGCAGACTTGATGGGCTGAATGGTCTACTCCTAAGCCTGATATAAAAATAAGGCATGTATTGAAAAATATACCTACAGCTAAGGGATGGTCTACTTAACTCGTGTTCCCAAACCTTCATTTGTTCATCTATGTACCATTTAATAATAATGATCAGTAGATTTAATTCATGTTCTCATCTAACTATTTTTCGCATGAACAATTGTTGGGATTTAAAAGTGCTTTGGTTTAGCAATTAAATACAATGTTGTTCTATCAGGGAAGAACAGAATACTTCCACCCGTTAACTCCAGGGAGAACTTTTTTAAAGTGTGTTCATTGTAAACTGTAAATCTCCTTTTGTATTTAATGTATTCCATCATTCTGTGTATGCTAGATCATGGTTATATCTCAGCTGCTTTGGATGGGAAAGAGTTAACACAGGCCAGGGTTTATATAATTCTTTTCTAAATGTAAATTATACTTGTCTTTTTGGTGTTCATGTCTCTTGCAGAAATTAAATTATTGCTCTTTGATGGAAGATGCATTTTCCTTAGAAATTTGCTCACCAGGTCCCTAATACGGTACATCAATGAAATGGCGTCATTCTTGTCAGTCTAAGTTGCTTGATATCTTTGTGTGTACCTGACAAGCAAAAGCAATACAAACCCACCCTTTTGGTTATCATCAATTTATGGAGGCAATACTGCCATATTTTATTCAGTAGCTCAATAATGATACCAGGATGCCCTCATGTGGATAAAAACAATCAACTCAGTTTAACTTTCCACCAACAAGTTGTACAAACTAACATAAAAAGCATACGCTGGTTGGAAGTCTGAAATAAAAACAGAAATGCTGATAACTCATTGACATGAAACAATAATTTTGCAGATTTGCAGAGTATTTCCAACACTTTGTTTTTTTTTTTAATTAACCCTATAAACTAGGTTGCACACAAAGATTACCCAAAAGTCCTCTGCAGTCTATGTTATTTTCATATATTTACAAAACAGACTTTGGTTAGGTAAGCATTGCAAAAGATATGGCATTGAGATAAAGATCAGCCATAAATCTTTAAAGCATAGTGAAGGTGCAGAATGATTCCTGTTACTATATTGAGAGTTTTACAGTATTTTGTTTTCCATAGAGGTTGCAAATGTAAGATAAAAGCATTCAGATGATGCTGTGAAGTAAGTGAAATAGCACCAATTAAAAATCATATGATAACATTCTTCAAATGAGATAATTGCCCAAGTTGCCAAGTAGTATGATAATTATCCACAAGTTAAATAAGGAGTGATCATTTATGCAGTTGCAGGCCCAAACTTTGCTGAGAGCAAGAGCAGATTGTTAGTGTTAGCTGACACTGAAAGGCTAATGATTGTGTTGCAATCATTGCAACTTTACTAAACAATATTCAGTAGTTTATTGTCAGGAAATAAACTGCCCAGTTTTAATTTAATGATTTGTGGTTTTAAAAAAAAAGTATGATCTGGGTTTGCATCTGTACTCATTGCAATTTGTAAGAACGAGAGATGACCTTTTTGACTCTTAATGGCTTGTCAGGGGAGATGGAAAGGGGTTGTTTCCGCTTGTCGGAGAGACTAGGACCAAAAAGGATAATCTCAGAATAAAGAGTTACACATTTATTACAGACATGTGGAGGAATTTCCTCACTCAGACGACAGTGAATCCGTGGAATTCTTTACCTTAGAGGCTGCCAAGGCTGGCTCGTTAAGTATATTCAAGGCCGAGATAGACAGATTTTTAATCAATAAGAGCTATAGGGAAAAGGATAGAACGTGGAGTTGAGGTTTATCAGATCAGTCATAGCCTTTGAATAGCAGAAAAAGTTCAATGAGCTGAATAGCCCATGTCCATTCCTATGTCTTATCAACTTGGACGCAACAGTGCTTTACAATATGCAAAAGCCTTGATGTATAAACTGTTATGGATTAACACTTTTATTTGTGGAGTATTTTGAAGTAGTTCAATGTTTTGTCTTTAAAAGGTAGATATTTATTCTAAATTTTTTAAAGCTTTATGTAAATTAATATTGATCCAACACATGTATTACATTTGTTAAAAAAGAACATAGAACAGTACAGCACAGTACAGGCCCTACGGCCTAAGATCAAACTACCCTGCATACCCTACATTATACTATCATCCATGTCCTACACCATTTGCATGGTGGCAGTGAACTGAGAGCAGGTAGCAACACATACACTGTCACGAATGTGCAGAGAAAGAAGATTAATCTGGCTTTAAAATCGACATAAAGGCGTCTTTAAAATGGTTCTCAAAAGTTAGATGACTTAAATTCCACTGCAGCCAAAGCAGACAACCAGACTGAATTGATCGCAAAAATGTCATTAGATAATTCAAGGCACAAAAACAGAAATTGCTGGAAAAACTCAGCAGGTCTGGCAGCATCTGTGAAGAGAAATCAGAGCTAACATTTGGGGTCTGATGAAGGGTCACTGGACCTAAAATGTTAACTCTGATTTCTCTCCACAAATGCTGCCAGACCTGCTGAGTTTTTTCCAACAATTTTTGTTTTTGTTTCTGAATTCCAGCATCCACAGTTCTTTCAGTTTTTTTTTGAGTAATTCAAGGCATCAGGCCTGGTCATTGAACTCTCAAAAGGTGTGAAGGCTAATCGGTCAATAGGAGAGTGTAGGGACATCAGGAGGCTTTCCAGCATAATTGACTTTGAATCATAGAATTGCTACACTATGGAAACAGGCCGTTCAGCCCATTGAGTCCACATTGACCCTCTGAAGAGCATCCCACTCAGACACACATCCCTGTAACCCTGCATTTCCCATGGCTAACTTACACATCCCTCGACACTACGGGCAATTTAGCATGGCCGATCCACCTAACCTGCACATCTTTGGACTGTGGAAGGGAAGCAGAGCAAACCCACACAAATACAGGAAGAATGTGCAAACTCCACACAGGCAGTTGCCCAAGTCTGGAATCAAACCCGAGTCCCTGGAATTGTGAGGCAGCAGTGCCTGCGCCACCTTTGCTTTGAGGAACAATGATTTATTGAAGTAATTATTTGCAGCCATTTTGTTTGCTTGTGATAAAAGCTGGCTGAGGAGAACCATCTGAGGAGAACCATCTGAACACCATGAAAAAGACATCTTAATACAGGAAAGAAAGAAGACATTGATGTTAAACCAACTAAAGGCTCCCTTACTGCATCATGCAATGCAAAAATCTATAGCATAAGGCATAAAATTGAAACAAAGGGAATATCACTCACCCCTCGAACCTGTTCTGCTTAGACAACCCATGAGAGTAACTTATGAGTATTTGGTTACTGAAGCCTTCACAATATTGCATCTGTCTTGAAGTTTCAATGCCTTCACTTCAGAAAAGGAATCTTCACGTCTGCCAACCCTGCAACAATACCAGATATAAATTACATGGTCACTTTCATGACATAATTTTATACTTACTCTAAATCTTTGTACATGTATTTTAGCTAACAATTTCGCTATTGTTTTATTTAAGAAACTTTCAGCAATAGTTAAACTAACGTTTTATCTTGCCTGAAGCATAAAGCCGTGTTGCTGAATATTTTTCAACTGAAACACTCAAAAAAGGAGGCTGCATATGAGTTATACAAATTTATAGTGGAATCTCACTGACGTCATGCATAGTACATGCTTGTGACAATACTTGCACAGATCTTGTTCTTCTGGTAGAAGTTCAACAACCACTGTGACAACAGTTCTTTTTTCAAATAAAAACAGAATTCCAAATTTCAAAGGCTTATGGAAGCAGAGCAAGTCAAATCATTAAATAAGCAAAACTGTGGATAAGACTGAGACAGTCAGGATACATAGTCTGCAACATAGCACATTATTGCAGTTTGAACACCGATGTCCCCATACATTCTAGAATAAATTCATTATTATTGCACTGTAAAAATTTTACATTTTATGTTGGTAAAGGAAAAGTAAGAATTTTGTGTTTGTATTGTGACTTTCACCATCTTAGGATGTCACAAAATGTTTTACAGTCAGTATTGTACTTTGGAAATGTGGTCCCTTTTGTAATGTAGGCAACACAACAATCAGTTTGTGCACAGCAAAATCGTCCAAATAGTAAAGTGATCTCTCCTGCTTTTCTAAATACTTTGTGGGATTATTTATAATAGATTTTTGCCCTTCTCTGAGTACTTGACCAGAGTTGCTGGAAGTTGTGATCATTTGAGTTGTTCCCTGCATCTATTACTATCCCATTGTGTCCTGTGTCTGAATGCAGGCTTGTTTTCTTTTTGAGTTGTGGAATTATTGCAAGAACGATAAAGTAAAAAGATTTTTATTCTCAAAACATTGTATAATGGAATTTGTTGCAGAATTTTGAGGGACAATGTGCATCTGTATGTGTGTTTGTTTATTTTGAGAGGTGTCTTGTGGAGTTGTCACCAAAGATGTTTAATTGTGTTCTACTGTCCACAAGAGAATTTAAACAATCAAATTTCTAATCAAAATATTTTGACAAGTATGACTGAATCTTGAGGAACTGCATACTAAAGAATGGATAGCTCAAAAATATTCCACACACTGTTAATACATTGGCATGGGTAAACATAGCCATCCAGCCAGAAAAGTGAAAGGTTCTACAGGTTTTTTTGGTAGGCTCCCAGTGTCAAGAGACAAACTCAGGCTATTGGATAGAGCATTGGAATACTCAGTCTAATTCAGCTCACTACACATAAAATTATCAAACAGTAGAACACAGAAGGAAGCACATTCGGCCACCTAAATTTGTACTAGCTCTTTCAAAGAGCTACAATTGTAGATGAGGAAAGTGGTGAAGGTTACGGAAATGAAATAGAGCAGTCCAGATATCTAACGTGATTAAATGTCCCAGATACTGCTATTGTCATCCTTATGGATGGCTTATTCTGCCAGTAGCACAGACCCACCAGACATAACGGGTGTGCATAGTCAAGAAGGAGTTGCCATGGGAGTCCTCAGCATTGGCTCTGGATCCCATGAAGTCTCATAGTATCAGGTCAAATATAGGCAAAGAAACCTCCAGCTTGTTGCCACCTATCGCACTCCCCTCAGCTGATGAATTGGTGCTTGCCATATTGAATAACATTTGGAGGAGGCACTGAGGGAAGCAAGAGCATCCAATATCTCTGAATGAAGAGCTTCAATGTCAGTGACCAAGAGTAGCTCAGTAGCGTGACTACTGACTGAGCTGACCAGGTCCTAAAGAACACAGCTGCAAGAGTGGGAATGCAGAATGTGGTGGAGATGAAGTTCCATCTTTACATTAAGGATACCCAAAATTGTGTCTTGTATCATGACGAGTTAAATCAGATAGACTTTGAAGAGATGCAGCAACTCAAATCTGAGCATCCATGAGGCACTGCGGGCCATCAGCAGCAAAGACTTACTTAAACACAACTTCAGCTTCATGGCCTGGCATAACAACCCCTGGTTCAATGAATGTTGGTCTAACTAGCAAAGCCTACATCCCTGAATGAATAGAGCAAACATTATTTGCATTGGCATAATGCTCACCAAAGCTTCAGGAGGCTTCTAAACATGCATGCACTTAAAGACCGTGCGAGTGCATATTAACAGAACTGCTGATCCTTGAGCTTAAAAACAGAAGCAATCAACAAAATGCTTGGTCTCTGTGAAAGCATAGAGAGCAAAATGTTGATGGGTTTCATCTGTGGTTTCTCTAGCACTTAGCTGAAGAGATGATCAAAATAAATATGCCAATGTGTCTCCAAAACAATGGTCAGGAAACATTTTGTATGCAGCTAGGAGACCTTCTGCACATTTTTGTATAGAGACCTGTGTAACATTTTCCAAAAGTCCCAAATCAACTACACAACCTTTTAATAGTGCTATTTTCGTATTTATATAAATTTTTATTGTCACTCTAACCAGATACCTCGAACTACCTTCAACGCAACCCAATGATGGGTAATGATTGAGGGATGATATACTAGCTGCAGGATGATGACTGATTCCAAATGAAAACTGTGTCCCTTTACAAATAAAAGGACATATGTAGCCTCTTTATAAAGCTCACCTTTACAAGGCAAAAGAATGAGAAGGAGTTGAAACCAGATGGCGGATCACAAAAGGGTAAGTTTCAAATAAATAGAGCTGAAAAATATCCTGTCTGGTTTTGTCTTGTATGGTCCTCTTTCAGAGTTTTGTAATTCATATCTGTACTCTTAAACACTTTCTTCATTAAGTTTAGGCTTTTGTTTCAATTCATGGAGGTATAAATGCTACTTCTGATACAACATGTCTTAAATTCAATTGCCTGAGCTTCCTTTTTACAAACATTTATCATGAAGAGGTCTGAACCACAACTTTTGTTAGAATTCCCATAATGTATTACCAGCAGGCTGTATTTCCCTTGAAATTAACGCATATATAGTTGGGGAAAGGTTCCCTTCACTTCAACTGTAATTACCTTTTTAAATAAGAAGGTTTTTAAAGGGGACCATATGTGGAGATCAGAGTCCTCATCAGCCAATACCTGATTTATAAATTCATTGTCATGATGTTGCAGTTACACATGTTTCCAATAATATATTTTTTTAAGTTGAGTAGGAATCATTCTGATGTAATTATACGTTACGATATTTTTAGTGAAAAGCTCAATCCCAGACTGCAATCTGACTAATAGATCACATTTATTTTTATTTTAATGGGATGGACTTTCATAAGAACACACGTGCAATGTTGCAGATTGGATTTTGACAATAAAACAAGAGCTTTATTACATAAAAGAAATACAGATAAAATAAAACAAACTATTTATTTGTCACACAAGTTGTCTAATTTCAAAACACACATTTAGAGACAATATGCCATCAATCCCTTTATAATAATCCTTAAGGACAAGAGAGAGAATTCCCTTTATAGTCACATCTGCAGTATAGACTTTACTGGTGCTTTCAATTCCTTTACTTGAAAATCTGATAGTCCTGTGAATACTCAAGGAACAGACTGAGTTTAGACTTTCTTGAAGTACTTTTTTCAAAGTAAATTGTGTATGTAGTTTTTTTTAAAATAGGAATCAGGGACGATGCCAGTTATATTTTAACATGATTCATACTCTCCAGAGTGAGGCCTCATAGCACATCAACTGGTCTTTCCAAAGCTTATGAATAGGTAATAAGATACTATAATTAGGCATTTGTTAGAAACAAGAATTGATGGATCTATTATATTAATTGATTGAACAGTACAATGGTTTAATAAAGAATGTGTAGAAATTCAATTGGATCACAGGAATAATATTTCTAGACAGTCTACTGTTTGTGTAAAAATATATGGAAACCACTAAGGAAATGATTTTCACTACACCAAAAATCTAAATTTATCCTACAGTGGAAACACTAATTAGCATATTATTTATAAATATGTATTAATGTTACTTAGCACAGTGTGAAGTAAGTTTGTAGTTACAACTATTACCTTAATAAACTCTTGGCACATTACAGCTTGCTTGAATGTCAGGTCATTAATTCCTACTTGTAAAACTAAATACGGGGCAATGACTGTGTTGGCTAATGCTTGGCAAGGCATTACCTGAGATTGATCAGAAATCTCTTGTAGTGATGCTGACACTCGCTGAAAGTAAAATGAACTAACGTATTCTCATCATATGTCACTCTATACAGAAATCAGTAGAGGGAAATATGTCCTCTTAGGCTAACAAACATACTTTTGAGAACAGTTTTTCTTTAAGAAACTTCCATTCAAAAGTTGTCTATCAACCCAAAATGTCAAATAGTTACCCTATTGGTCAGTGATTCTAATATAAGGACCCAACGCTAATTGTTTTCAGAGGTATTTCAGAAGATGAATTGTCTTCTTAAAGATTCAGAGAAATAGAAAAATCTAATCTAATATGTGCTGATTAAACAGCAAAGAACTCAATGTTGCAAGTCAAATGTCAATCTCATTAATGACTAAATTGAACAGAACATAAATTAAAATGCTAATAAATGTAATAACTTATGGGAACTCAGCTAATAAATCAGGTTGGAAGCCTGAGATATATTATCTGTTACTTTGCAGTTGACCCATTCCTGTTGTATTTTTATTTTTTTTAATCAACCTGTTCAAGGATGTTATTATACACCTCTGGAGTAGGTGGAACTTGAACCCAGGTTTCTTCGTCCAGGGGTGGGACCCTGATCCTTTCCTGTTGAATTAAGTATCACAAGCACTTGCACCTGGAATAGCTGCACAAACGTAAATAGATTGGCCATGAGGTGGGAATGTGAGCCTAACTCTTAGGTCATTTTCCTGGGCATCCTTTAGCAGAGAGCCAAAGCTAGTGAGCATTTGTTTTTACTGCCAGTGCCTTCGAATCAGGATAGCAAGATAGGCATCAAGATTAGAGGACCCACCCACCAATATCACCATAAGATGTAGGAACAGAAGTAGGCCATTCAGTCCACTGAATTTGATCCACTTTTCAATGAGATCATGGCTGATCTAATAATCCTGAAGTCTACTTTCACTCCTATTCTTCATAACCTTGGTTCACTGAGTAGTTAAAAATCAGTATCTCATTCTTGAATATACTTAACAAGCCAACGTCTCCGGCTATCTGAGATAAAGAATTCCACAGGTTCACTTCCCTCTGAGGAATGAAATTCCTCCTCATCTCGGTCCTAATTGAGCAACACCTTACTTTAAGGCGGCATGGTGGCTCAGTGGTTAGCACTACTGCCTCACAGCGCCAGGGACCCGGGTTCAATTCTACCCTTGCGCAACTATCTGTGTGGAGTTTGCACATTCTCCCTGTGTCTGTGTGGGTTTTCTCCGGGTGCTCCGGTTTCCTCCCACAGTCCAAAAATTTGGTGGATTGGCCATGCTAAATTGCCCGTAGTGTACACTCAGGGATGTGTAGCTTAGGTGGGTTATAAGGGGATGGGTCTGGGTGGGATGCTTCAATGTTCAGTGTGGACTTGTTGGGCCGAAGGGCCTGTTTGCACACTGTAGGGATTCTATGATACTCTGATATTATACCCTCTGGTTCCAGCTTGTTATACACATATTGCAAAAATTACATTAAGAAGTTATGTAAGTCACAGCTTCTCAACAAACTCTCAATTCATCTTTAGAATGAGCATTAGTGATAGTGGGTGGCATCAGAATTTTTGCTTCATGTGTCAGGAAATGAGCTCATTTAAAAAACGTTCTTCGAGCAGCAGGATGGTTAAAACATTGAAGATCCTCCTGGGCAAGCATTAATTCTCGTTCATTTTCTGGCACACGGCCTGTCCTTCGGAGATTTCTTTATGGAAGGTTCATAAAGCTGCAAAATCTGCAAGCAAATTATCACAGCTGCAAAACTCCTCGAAAGTTTGCAAACGGTGGAAAAAGTTTCCAGTGCCTTTTTTTTTTGCCTGTTTGAGCTCGCACAAAACTCGGCCAAAACAAGAAAAATAGAAAACATCGACTTTTTTTCTTGAAAGCAGATGTTCACAAATATATGATAACTAGGAAAAACAAAAATGTATCTAACCCTTTGTACCTGTACTGCCATTCACATAGATTATAACTGACCTGCACACTGAGCTCCATTTACTTGCCTTTGTACTTGCTTGATACACTTAACATTAATTATTAGCAACGTGTTGGAGATCTGCCAATGACTTCCACCATATTGCCTTTTTTGTTTTACTCAGCTAACCAGAGTTTTACGATGGAATATAAAGAAAACGTATAGATTACTTAATTGATAATTCTTCATTGCAAAATGACAGAATGCATTGAGTAAAGCAGATTGTGCAGTACAGGCAAAACAGATGAACAGCTATGCCTCAGCAACTATTTGCTTTTCAGTTGTTATTGAGCATGCGTTGAAAGACACTGGAATGTCTTTTAGCTACAGGTGCTTTCAGTGAGTAGAAATAAAGGGTAAATAAACACAGCAAGTATGGCTTGCAGTAAAACACTGGATGTGGCATATTATTGCTGATTAAAAAAGAAAAACAGCAGCCCAGAGGTTTTTACAAGCAGGTGAAGAATGACAGAAATGATCTGATTTTCTTGTCCTATACTCAGTGCATACTCAACATACACTCCAGTATTTTAAACTGCCCTCAACGTTTCAACTCTTGTGCCAGCTTATCCGTGTTTTACATGATTAAAAAAGATCTCTTTCTCCAAGATTAACCATTGTATGAATCAAGGAAGGTAAACTGGATGGCAAGACCTGAGGCCGTTCGAACTAAGCAAATTGGTTGGATGGTGAATATGGCTTCTCTGATTACATTGATTAGAGGCCATAATTAAAGCAGACTCATTTTTTGTTAAATGCAGAGAAAACATTGTAAGTAGAAATATAAGTACATTTAGCATAAATCTGCTGTTATCTCCACTGATATTGCAGGCAATTGATTTTGCATTTTCACTCAACTTCTTGTCTGCATGGATGGAGGCATATATTCAGCTATCTTCGAACATGTGGCTTCATTGAAAATATTGTCAGCTTTTGGTTGGTTTCTAAGCTGGTACTTTGCATTCTTGTTCCAAGTCTGCAAATTGACAATCCTGGTTGCCAAACCAGTCCTAAGCACAAGAAAAGCATGTGATTTTGTGAACAGAAAATTTCTACGTAAGTCTATTCAAAACTAAAGAACTGGTCATCAACTTCAGAAAGAAAGAAGGACAATATGCCACATTTACATCAATGGAATTGAGGTTGAGATAGTGATGAGCATTAAGTTCCTCGGAGTGACAATAACCGACCTGTCCTGGACTTCCCATGTAAATGTGACAGTCAAGAAGGCACAACAACGCTTCTTCTTCCTCTGGCAGCTCAGGAAATTTGGCATGTCCATGAGGTCCCTCAACAACTTCTACAGATGCACCGTTGAAAGCATACTGTCCAGGTGCATAACAGCCTGATAAGGCAACTGCTCTGACCAGAACTGTAAGAAACTACAGAAGGTGGTGTGCACAGCCCAGACCATCATGGAAGCCAACCTTCCATCCATGGACTCCATTTACACGGCTCGCTGCCACAGAAAGGAGGCTAACATCGTCAAAGATGATCCCATCGCACCCCGGTAATGACCTCCTATAACCTCTTCCATCCTCTTCCATCAGGCAGAAGATACAGAATAGAAAAGAGAATATCTTGTATTGTCACTTGTACTACAATACGGAAGTGTAGGAGTACAGTGAAAAGTTTCTACAATGGCTGCCTTTTAATGGCGCCATCTTAGGTACAAGTACCTAGGTATAAATCTTACAGAGTAAAAAAAAAGTGGTCTTACACAAAGAGGATTAAAGGAAAGCATAAGCATTACTCAGAGATAGGTACAATATAACATGTGGCACTAAGCCCAAGTCGAGCAACTGTCCTGCATCTCCAGTCCGCTCCTCACTGGCACTCAACAGCAACCAGGTAAGTCACGCTGTACCGGGATTCGTTCCTCCTGAACACAAACACAAACAGGTTCAGGAACTGCTTCTTTCCAGCTGTAATCAGACTGTTGAATGGACTCTAGTTTCAAATAATGTAACCTCCAATGTAACCTGTATGCTTCTAAGTCTTTTTGATCTGTACATCCTTTGCTTGCCAAGATCTGCCTGTACCGCTCGTAAACAAAGCTTTTCACTGTATTTCGATACACGTGGCGATATAATTGTTGTCTTATCCTTATTAAATGGAGGTATAATGTAAAATATAGATATAGCTCTATGGTTATAACAGAAATGTCTATTAGAAATATATCAATGATGGGTTTTAGTTGAAGCAAACCTTCAGGCTGAGAAAAAATGTGATTGATTTCCATGTAACTTAATGAACTACTTACTGAGTGTTGATAGCTATGTGACTGAACTAATCTACAGTCATGATTGTTCATTCGCCTTTGCGATCAGGCTTTGAATCCAGTAGGATTTTCTGGCTATAAATGTTTTAAGTCAAAAGAGTTTGGGAATTCTAATCAACTTTGGGTGGGTGGATGACTGCAGATCAAAATTTCAAGGTCCTTTAATTACAGAGTAAGCATACTTGTCCCTTTATAGCTGAAATCCCACATTTTAACAGTTACACCCCACTCTGACTATGATGCATAAAAACTTCAATAAGCATAACTGCAACAAATACATTTGTTTCTATGCTTTAGAAAACAGCCATTCAGTTCAATAGATCTATGCAAGCATTTGTGCCCTTACAAGCCTCTTTCAGATACTTTGCTTTAAAAAAATAAATATTTTAAAAGATTATTTACAAAGTGAACATCTTTCAGGACTTTGCTCTCTCAAATTCACAAAAGTAAAATGAACTTTGACTTTCATGTTGTACTTCAAAGTAAACCTCAAGCTCTGACCCACTGAAGCTGTTACCTAAGAACTGAAACATTTGGGCTGTTTGTTCTGAAGCGTAGCGAGTTTAGATATTTTTATGCTTCCTGTTCTGACCTGTTATGACACCCCTTAAATCTAGGCCTTCTGGCTCAAAGATAGAGACACTACCACTGCACCACAAGCACCCATCACAGCTAACTTAGCATTCTGAATCTAATAATAGTTTCTCAGCTCCAGGCCCCAATATCTTCTGACAATTCGGTGTTTGAATTCATGTTGGCAATAGTCCAAAGCGAAGTAGCTATCATTTTGTTTGCCTTGCTAGAATTCCAGGATCGGAGTGACCAACTAACCAGCATTTATAAGCACGCCCAATTTGGACCAATTTCAATTCTTCTCCCCTATTGTTTCATCCTTTAATTGCTAATGTGATTGTGAACAGGGCATTTTCTACAACTGTGTCCTGTCGCAAACAGAAAACGTTGTTTTAAACACGAGTGATAACAAAAGAAGTAATACTGTTTGTTCCTGATGTGTCGTGCATGAATCATAATTCAGTGATAAGATTAATTCAAATCTGTTGAATTCACATTGCCAGAAATGAAACCATTTGCAACAAGTCATAAGAGCACAATGATATCTTTCTAGATGGAAGGAGTCAATGCTTCTGAGAGGATGCAGAGCAGATGATGTATGAGATGTAATACCATGGATTTTGGATTTCTGTTCGTTGGAGAAACTGAAGGAGACATAGTGCTGTCTTAGAGCAGAGGAGGTAAAGAGATTTGATAGACGTGTTCAAAATCATGAATAGTTATGACAGATTAGAACCCAAAGGATAGAGGAGAATTTGTTTTCTGTGACAGAAGGGTTAGTTTTGATATAACACAGATTTAAGATAATTCATAAAAGGACTGGAGACAAGATGAGAAACATTTTTGTGCAGTGAATTGTTGTACTCTGGAATTCACTGCCTAAAGGCTGGTGGAAGTAGATACATTAAATTTCCAAAAGGGGAATTGGATAAATATTTCAAAAGGTATATAGGACAATGAGAGAAACCTTGAATTAATGCATTCTGCAGAGGAGATCTATTAGAATGGCCATTGGCATGAATGAGTTCAGTAATTTGGAGAGTTGAGAAACTGGAATTTCTTTTGTAATGGGAATATTTAATAAGGTGTTCGAATCACCATAGGTTTTGAAAGAGTAATTACAGAGAAACTGACAAAGATTTAAAACAGCTGACAAAACAGTCAGAGCTAATGTGAGATGAAACTCTTATATGCAACAAATTATGACTTGGTATGGGTGGGCACTGTCTGAAAAGGCGATGGAAGCAGGTATATTGAGAGTTTCTGAAGTAGCTTGTGATGAATAACTGTAGAGGAAAAAATTGCAAAGTTTATGGGAAATGGGCAGGAGAATGAAATTAATTAGCCCTACTTTCTATAATAAAAGCTAATATGGGTTGAAAAGTTTTTTTTCTTATTTATATATCTTATAATGGTCGTCATTTAAGAATATTAAAAAAAATCCTGATTTTTCTGTGTTCTATGCAAGCTAGAGAATTTTATTTTATTCCTACAAAGAGACAGATACCATTAACAATTGAGAATAATAGCTATAAATGAGAAAGAGCAAGAGTAATAAGACAATATCCATATTTCTCTGTTTAGAAAGGGAGAGATATAAGCTGAACTAAGTTATTGTTTACAATCTAGATCAAATGCCAAGCCACATTGTCAAAGAAATTTTAAAAAAAACTCTCATTCCAAAGCTTGAAGCTTTAAGGAAAAACATTTCAATTCTCTGAACCATTATTTGTGAGTGCCTTTTTGGCTCTTCAAACCTGAGAAAAAAAAGATAAATTTCTTTGTTCCTAATATTGTTATTATAGATAAATTTTGAATGAACCAACTGTAGCTTGAAGTTAAAATGCAGATCAGACTAGTCTCGTTAAATATATATTTCTTTTATTTGTCTTTAGCAACTTGGGTTTTAAATTGTCAACAAATCCTGTTCCATTATATTCAAACAAATTTTAATTACCATAGGGACAGTGTTGTTTGCTACAAATAAGAAATTCACTGTAAGTAGGTTAAAGAAAATAACAATGACAGGAATTGGAGCCAACTTTATTTCAGGGCCATTGAAAAATCAAATTACAGTCTTCAAGTTGATTATTTTCAGAGAAGACAAAATTTATAGTGTTTGTCCATTGTTTTAATGGAAGTTTCAATGTTTACCATTTCAAGTTCTGTCTCAGAAACTGAAAGAATGCTGTGACAGGTGCACATGTGATCAAGTCTGGTTTTACCTTTGCTACATGCTCAGGGCTCCATTTACCAGAATACATTTTCCTCTGGAGATATTATACCCGTAATTGTGTGCTCAAAAGCAATCACATCTTGATCATGTGACAAACCAGAATACTTTTGTTCACTGGATGCAGGAGCTGAATTTGAAGTTATCCAAATTCTTTGGAATTTACCCAATCATGCTAAATACATACATATTATTCTTTAAAAAGTGAAAATTGAATATGAAGTATCATTGGTTTTTGAGGTGGATTGGGGAAGAACAGTAAGCAACTGACCCTATACTCAATTTTAGAATAGAATAGAATAGAGTAGCTTTTATTGTCATGTGCACTTGAATGGGTGCAGTGAAAAGTTTGTAATGTTACCTCTTGACATCAGTTTAGGTACAGGGTCCTAGGTACAGATACTTTAAGTGTTGATATAGAATTGAGATAGTAGAAGAAACAGACTAGCATGGGAATACAGAGTTTTAAAGCCCAGAATGAGCATAAAATGTACCTTTATAGTACTCAAGTTATAGTCTGTTCCACCAGGATTCAGAACACGAGGTCTCTTTGCTTCCGCACACTGTCATCTGTCCAGGACTACGGCCACCCTGGGATCTCTATGCTCCTGCTCTGGCTCCGGCCTTGACCCACCTCCAGGACTCGGCCTGCACTCACTCCGTTCCCTGCTCTGGCTGCGACTCATTTCTCGCACCAGGCTGGTCTTGGACTCCGTTCTCCATTCCTTCCAGGTAGGGTACTTTAAGAAGCTAAAAGTTGGGGTTGGGGGAAGATGAATGGCAGCATGAGCCAAAAAAAGAAAGAAAAGGAAAAAGTCAGCAAGCAGAGGAGCTTTGGTTAGAACGTCTTACTCTGCCACTATCTTAACTGGAAACCATTGAACTTGATCCAAATTCAAGTCTACATTTGACCATTTTAAAGCAAACAGGAGAAAGAACTGTTAATTCCACCTGTATAGATTGTATTTATTCTTGAAATCCAAAATTGAAAGGCCAGTGCTTTATGTAACAAACGTCACTCCTCTCCTGAGGCATGTTGACCCTTAGGTTAAACTCACCACCAGTCATACTTCTCTAATATGACTGCAGTCCTCTAGATTCTGAGACTATGGTTACTTTACTAGTTGCTTTGTTGCTAAAGTAGATCATTCAGTTCCTTGGGCCTTGCCACCATTCAGTTACATCCTGGGTGATCTGTACCTCATCAGTTCTACTCACAATATCTTGATATTTTTATGATTTCACTCTTGAAAGGTCCATTCATTCTAATGTTTCCATACTTTTAGGGAAGGAAATTCCAGAAGCTTGCCCCAAAATTCACACATGCAAGAGAGAGATGCCTGGCATTTAGGATTGGCGCTATGGTCTGTCAGTACAAAATGCAACAATGGTGTTTAAATAGCTAGGGGACCAATCTTGTCAAAAATTTTATTTTTAAGCCAAGTGAATGTTAGGCACTTATTTATCAGAAAATAGTGGACACTTGAGAGTTATGTTGACTTCAACTTCAGAAAGCATTCAAAATCTGACCATGCAATGAGATGTAATCACAAGCGCTTTACAACCTTCTGAATAATCAAGATCAGATTTGAATCTTAGCATCCTTTCCTGGTGCTAGTTAATATTTGTCTAATGTTCAGTTTTTGGAGTGTCAATGTGCAATTTCTCATTTTAAGACAATCATTTGAGCTTACTGCAGTTGTCAATATGGATCTTGTCTTTCAATCTACATTTCTGAATAGTACTGACATTCACCCTCATAAGTCCTCTGTAACTCAATTTTCAAGGCTGTGAGGAAGAGACAGCCCTCAGTTAATTGGATGTGAACATTGTGTAAGGATCTAGATTCAGTGCACGTGCTCCAGCTCGATCATAGTTATCCCCTCACATAACACCTAATAAGGCACTGCAATGCATCAATCAATTGACAAATCACTTGACCCACCAACATAATTGGCATGGGCGAGTTGGACCAAAGAGTCTGTTTCCATGCTATACCACTCTGACTCTATAAGGATAGTGTGACCTGAGAAGGTTGCTGGTATCTGTTGACCTCTATCCTGGCACAAATCTCTGTCCTTGTGGAAGAAAATGATGGAAAAATATTTGATAAATAAATACACTGCATGCATGAGTTACTCCATCTACTCACTCAAAAATAATAATAATAATAAATGCCAGCTAGCATGACGCTTGCAACTTGCTGTCCTGAATCCAGAAATAAATAGGTTGCAAAAAGTCAGCATACAGGGAACTCAAATATATGTCTATCCTATTGATTGGTTTCCTTCTCAAACTAAAATCTAATGGTTCGTAATTGAAGTACAATTTAGTACATGATATAAACAATGTTATAAACTGAAAACAATAAAGAAAATCATTATCTGTGTATTAATAAGGTTGAAGCATTTCATTGAAGCATTTCACCCATCATGGTAGATGTGAAAATGTCCTATGCAGACACCATGCAGCATAGATTTGGCCACAAATGAGCCACCAACCATTCATACAGCTGCCACTACAACAGAATGAAAAAGGTATCTCTTATCATTAGCCTCTTCAGAATATGGGAGAAGGACACCAGACTCGAAACGTTAACTCTGATTTTTTTTTTCTTCACAGATGCTGCCAGACCTGCTGAACTTTTCCAGCAACTTCTGTTTTTGTTCCTGATTTACAGCATTCGCAGTTCTTTCAATTTTTTTTACAAAACTGGAGGTATTTGCATAGAGGGGTTGATTTATTTCATTTTGTCCCACCAATTATATTGGCACATTGCTAGAGTTTGGGAGGGGAAGAATTCAGTGGCAGGCCATAGGAACACTATCGATCTTACACAAAACGGTCTACAATGTTCCCTCTGGGCTGCAATGTGACTATTCTTCAAAGTTATACTTAACTATAGTAATTGTAACGAGGTCAGCAAGGTGGACCTCATAGAATATGAATTCCCTTATTGGAGCTTTTAACTTGGTTCAATCAGGGAGCCCTGGCTGACAGATATAAGGAGGAGTGTCAAAGGTTCTGTTCACTCTGAGAGCTGGCTGTGAGGAAGCTGGAACAGTTTCAAGGACTCTGCACGTGGAAATAAGGGGTGACTTGGTGACGGGATACCAGCGTCTGTGGAGTTGTTTCATAAACTTAACTGGGTCTTGGGTGTGATTTTCTGAATCAGTGGAAATTGTGACAAAATCTTTTTCATGCAGGGAAGACAGCTACAGTTATAAACTGATGTTGGAAGTTCAATAAACATTGATCTTTCAAGGTGTCCATGTCTGGGTTCCATAAAAAACCAGTTCTCTACTTTTTTATTAGCCTATTTTCCAACCAACCTGTTCAGAGATTTTATTACACAATTCTGGAGCAGGTGGAACTTGAACCCAAGCCTCCTAGTCCAGGGGTACAGATACTACCACTTGTCTAATGACACATCACCCCACTTAGAAACACTTAAAGCATGAATTGCCTAAGGAGGCCTTGAAAATATAGGTCTTTTTTTTCTCAGTGCTTAACAAAACATGGGTCATTTTAAAAATGAAATGGCTATGAATTAAGTAAACATGACAGAAATTTGTACACAGCAACATCCTGAAAAGATTGGAGATCAGTTGTTGGAGAGATAATTATTTGTGGCAGTGGAACAACATTGGCTGCGAGAACCGTGGGAATTCCAATCTTTGAACAATGTCATCGGATCTTTTGCAATGCCTGTATGTTGTCCATTGTTGTTATGCGTGTAGCTGAATGTAAGCTTAAACATACATCACTGACGATCAGTAGGACTGAACGCATAGCAGGATGAATGGAAAACAAAATTTAAAAGGTACTGTTTTGTTTCGTTCACTAGAATAAAGCTTTTAACTTTATAATTAGACACATAGAAATTTTTCCAATGTCGTCTCTAGCCAAACAGTAGGACCATTTCTGGGTCAGGAGCCCATTGAGGGTTTTGACATGTGTTGCAGTGGCTCTTTAACTGAACTACTCCTAGGTTCATCAACGAAACAAGAAAATCGGGCAGGATGACCTGTGATTCTGTAAAAGGAAGTGATTAAAAGGACCACCTTAAAGGATGACAATGGCTGACCATCCCTTGGACATTTGACACTGCAACTAAACACAGGAATACAGAGGGGACCTTGAGAAGACCACTTCCTGTGTCTCTCATTCCTACCTGGAGGTTCTATTGAGGGATCTTAGGACCTGCAATGAGGTGAGCTCTCTCAGGTTAGGAGGAAGGAGGCAACCTTACCGATCAAGCAAGTGTCATTGTAAATGGCAGAGGAAGTCAGTGGCAGACGTGTAATACCGCCAACCTGGAGACATGTACTAAGAAGATTCTGTTACATAAGCTGGGATTGCTTTTCTCACAGGGCAGAATGTTAACAGGAGATCTAAAAAAGTATTCAAAAGCATTCCAAAGCTTTGAAAAGAGTGAATAATTTCCATTTAGAGAAGGGTCAATAATCAGAAAACAAAGCTTTAACATAATTAACAAAAGATTCAAAGCAGAAATGAGGAAAATAATTTATGGAGTGAATCATTACATGTGGAATGCATGAGTGAAAAGAATACAATAGCAACATTTAACAGGGAATTGGATAAATACTTAAAGGATGGAACAATGTAGGACAATGAGAAAGAAGCAAAAGACTAACGGGACTAACTGACATCCTCTTGCAAAAAACCAACTCACACATGATGGCCAAATAGCCTCCCATGTGCTGTATCATTCTATGGTTCTGAAGTAACTACCATTTTAAAGTATGTACATAGGCTTCCTTTTAGGTAGTGAGCTCTTGAAATTTCTATGAAAAAGCAGGTGCCTTCAACAAACAGCCTTCTAATGAATATTCTTGTAAAAGCCCTAGAGTACTCTCTGAGGGACTGTTTTCCTGAAGTCAAATTAAGTAAATGAGGGAAAACATGATAAACTACAGCCCCCACTGTATCAGCGATACAATGTGTACAGCTGCTAATAGTAAATGCATTTTCACAAGTCAGTATGTTCTCCTGTTTATTTCTATGGAAACCTGCTGAAGTATGACAAAGTGTATGTTTTAGTGGCTGCCCCTCCTGTTCTTCCCATGCTAAATGCTAATTATTCATCTGTCAGCAATAGTTTCATCAATGTAAAGTTTTTACTGCATATTTTTAGCCAGTTGCACTGTTGTAAGTATCAACATAAGGTTTCCTCATAAAGCTGTTTGTATGTGTTCTGTCCCCGCTGTCTACATATATGTTTCCTGATAGAGACATCCATGTTTTATGAAATGTGACTGACATCAGTTCCGTGTAAACTTTCCCAGCTCCAGGAAAAAAACTGAAGTTGCTGGAAAAGCTCAGCAGGTGTGGCAGCATCTGTGAAGAAAAAATCAGAGTTAACATTTCGGGTCCAGTGACCCTTCTTCAGATCATGTACTTGCTTTATTTATTTCCTTTATATTAGTGTTGCTGAGCAGAATTTCACAACCTCCTAATTTTGTATGAATTATCTGAACCTATATATTTCAATCAAATAATGATTTTGTCCTCTCAAGTCTATTTTATCTCTTTATACATGAATAAATGTAAGACTTTGTAACATTATGGATATATCCCGTCTCAAAATGATTCTGTGACTTTTTAATCAATATTTTCTTTTTGCTTCTCATACCAATTGAAAATACAGTAGGTTTATTTGAAAATAGGAGTTGTTTTTGCCTGATGAAAGAGCTTTTCAGCCACTAGAGTGCCCTCAGTGAAGTCTGGTGGAGTAGATAGCATGATACATATGGCTTTTTACCAGGCAATTTGATTGTAATTTTGAGAGGTTCATCCAGATCTGAGGTAACATGCTTAGTTCAGCCTTCAAAAGATAAGGTATGATGTTGATTGTTACAACTCAGTGAATGATAGAACTGGACCCTATTCATTAGAAGTTTTGTTTTTACAAAGCCACAGATTATACATCACACACTTTACATCCAGCCACCACCATTTCAACTTGCTTCTACAGATATGAACACAAGTAAATCTCCAGTTATCAACCACCTGACTACGTTCAAACAACCCATTAATATATTTTATTAAGTGAAAATGTGGTACTGGATGGAACAGCTGAGCTGAGCAATGTAAATGCATGATTGGAGATGCTAGATGAATAGATGAGAGAAAGAGAAGAGCAGAAGTAAATATAGATAATGTGGGATGAGATTAGGCTTGTGTGGAGGATAGAGACTTTCATGGAGCATTTGGGATGAATGTTTTTTTTTGTGTTGCAAAGCCTGTAATTCTATTTGATTTCATTCCTAACTTACAGTAAAAGTTTTGCTGGCCCATATTTTAAATGTTATATATGTATCTGGGTTCTGAAGGAACTGAAGAAAATCCTATCACTATATTTGGTAACCTTTCCACTAAGTCTCCCCCCTACTGCATTCTCTTTTGCGAAGTCAACAGGTCATGCAAGGCATTGAAGCTAATTATTAATGATCACCGACTTCTGGCCATTGTTTTAACATCTTGGGCATGCTACGCTCAAAGGGACATTGATATATTGACAAAGGTTCAGAGAATGATACTAAAACTGTTCTTTGTGTTTACCGAATAATTTCTTACAGTTTATCATCAAGATCCTGTACTCCATACGTGGATTGTTTTAATTCCCTGCATTGTTTTTAAAGTCTGCCATCACCTTCTCTGTTATTTTTCAAGTATGGCGTTTACTTGGTTTTACCTCACAATTTCATCAGTACGTACAATCAGTAACTGACCATTTCACTTGAGAAGATACTGGTTCTCTGATAAAAGGTTGTGTTCCTATTGAAGCTTGAGGAATAAATCATAGTAAATCAATGAATTCTTCATGGAAGCTGCAGAACTTTATGAAGGACAAAGATGGATGGTACCTCTTGTAGCTCTCTAGCATTTATAGAATCTTTTGCTAATGTTATTTGAAGCCTCAGTGTTAATTTGAGGAGGAGGATTTTGTTTAAGGGTCTGTAAATTAAACAGGACTTTTAGATTCAGATAGCCAGTAACATCACACGTTTCCAAAAAAGGATTATAGTTGATTGGAACAAAATGCCTGGTGTGCACAGTTTTGTTACATACGTTATCCAATTAAAATGGACTTACTGAATCAAAAATATAATTTTTAATCTACGTTACATTTTGAATTTTTATGATTTAGATTTTTTTCTGACTTGAAGTAGTGGGAAGAAACAAAAATCCGACAAGACAGCCTGAAAGGAAGAGGTCATGTGATTGGAGGTGCTGTTTGCAGCACTGTAGAAAATATTTTATTTTCCTCGGATTCCTCTTGAGGTTAACCTTTCAATTTTGGGAAGGTCTGTTTTGCTTTTTGAGGGTCAATGATTGATTTTGAAGGGTTACCTTTTCATTGGGTGATGCAGTCTTATAGTAACATTACCTTCTGTGTTTGTGTTAACGTATCTTGTATCCAGACTCACACAGAATCGGGAAAGCATTGATTTCCTCGACACCACTGAATTTGAATTGGTACAAAACAAGCAAAGCTTGTCAGCTATTTTGAAAATAAAATTGCTATGCTTCTTTTCAACAAAAAAAACCCATCACCTTGATATGACCCAAGCACAGCAGGTGGGACTGGTTTAGTTTAGGATTATGGTCAGCATGGTCTGGTTGGTCTGAAGGGTCTGTTTCCATGCTGTATGACTCTATGACTGTCTGAAACTTAAACTCACCTAGAATGGTGAGATTACAACTAATACAATCCCATCACATATTCTCAAAACTGGAAGATTTTAACCAGGTAGTTGCTATCCTTCTTAGTGCATCTCGGGTCTCAATTTCGAATTTAAATTTAATAATTGATGTGCTAATTATGACAGTATTCGTACCCATTAGGAGCTCCTGAGAATATGCAGCCTTAAACTAGAGATTACGTTATTTCCCAAGTAATTCATTACCAGATTTCAAGTTTTCCCAGCTCCTCATTAGCTGATAATTCCTTTGTTGATTGATTTGAAACTAGTCTCTACTTCTCAGCATCCTTCCTCCACCACTGTAGCTTCCCTGTCTATTTCTGCCCTTGCAGTCTTCTTCTTTCTTTACCAGTCTCAAACAGCTTCCTTCTATCTCCCACATCTCTTTCAAGCTAAGTGCCTCTGCTCGTATCTCCCTGTTTTCCTATCTCCTTGAGACTTTACCTGTCTCCCTACATCCCCTTGCAGCTCCCGTCTCCGCCATCACCTTGTGGCCTGCAGCTTTCTCACCACCTTCCTTGCTGGCTTCTCCTTCCACTCAATCCTCCCACTCATGGGTCTATCAGACAGATACCCACCTTAGCAAAAAGACACCTCTTGATTCTCCCTCATTTGTTGCTGATTGACTCACCAGTGAATTCACCAGCTCCTCAGAACTCCCTGCTACTATTCTACTTACAGGGTGACAGGTTTCACTCCCTAAAGTTAGGGAAGTTAAGGGACAAGAGCATCCCTGAGCGTTGGGAGTGTTATGTAGTCTGGGTGGCAAATTTCTCTCTTGAACAGCCTTAGTGAACCAAATAGGCTTTGTGAAAATCATGGGCATCCCTATTGAGGCCAGCTTCAAATTTCAGATTTTATTAAGTGAATTTGACTTACCTCAGCTTATTAGAGAGGTCAATAACCAAGAGGTAAATTTTTAAGCTAAGGAGTAGAAGGTTTAGAGGGGATTTGAGGAACAAATTTTTCACCCAGAGGTTGGTGGGTATTTGGAAATCACTGCCTGAAAGGATAGTAGAGGTAAGAACTATCAAGACATTTAAGCAATAATTATATGAGCACTTGAAACTGTGTCACAGGCTAAGTGCTGGACAGTGGAATTAGAATAGATAGATGTTTGATGGCAGGCATGGACAAGATGGTCTGAAGAGTCTTTTACCATTCTATAAAAGCCCTATATGATTCTATGATGTGAATTGAACCCATGGTCTTCTGTATTAGAGGTCCAGTGACATTTCGACTACTCGAACACATCTCCAAATTAGACTGTACCCTTTGAAGGAATAGATAGCAATAGTTTCTGAAGAAAAATAAATCATTATTTATTTAACGTCATGTCACATCTTGCAGAAATATTCTAAAGTAGCATGCTTGGACGTGTGGTCAAATTTGTGTAGGCAAACTCAGCAGCAATCCACATAGGGAATATCTAATAAACAGCAACAAAGTAAAATAGCTACTAGGACATAGCAAGAACTGCAGACGCTGGAGTCAGAGACAATACAGTGCAGAGCTGGAGGAACACAGCAGGTCAGGCAGCATCAGAGGAGCAGGAAAGTTGACATTTTGGA
>NC_063347.1:49884696-49885014 GCF_021869965.1 Rhincodon typus | reverse complement strand
TCCAAAATGTCAACTTTCCTGCTCCTCTGATGCTGCCTGACCTGCTGTGTTCCTCCAAAATTGTACTGTATTGCTTTTAAGATTTATATACTTAACGCTTCCACCCATTCTGGCCTCTACCGCTGCACACCCTGAAATTACAAACCCTTGTGTTCTTATTTCATTCTCATCTGCTCTGAAGACATCAAACTACACAAATTTTTTCATGATTATAAATAAAAACTTATTTTTGTCCATTTCAATAACCAAAGAAAAAAACAAAAACAATCAATGCCATCAGAGATAGTAGGAACTGCAGATGCTGGAGAATCTGAGATA
>NC_063347.1:49872908-49884596 GCF_021869965.1 Rhincodon typus | reverse complement strand
CAAAATAGCTACTAGTGTTTTTTTTTGTGTGTTTGTGGTGTTTCTTAAAGTGTGAATGTTGACCAGGGCATGGGAATAGCTTCATTTTTGCTACAAATAGTTTCATGGGATCTTTTCCACTCGTCAACTGGAACTAGCACACAAGGCCTTGCTTTGACTTTTAAAACCACATGACTGGAGCCCGAGCAATGAACAGTCCCTTTTTACTGTTCTGTTGAGTTTGCCTCGATGTTATTTTTTAAAAATAATGTTTAAAGAAACTCTGTTAGATTTCCAGATGGTTTGGGGCAAATTATCTGAAGTATTAAATCACGCAGAGGTCAACTATCTCCCAAATTTTTGGTGACTGAATCTTGCTCTTTATTTGTAACATCTTTGGAGAGTAAAAACTTGCCTCCCAATAATTTTTGTGGCACCATTCAAACCAACACAATCACCTCTCCTCCAAAATGGTGTTATGGCCAGACTGTAGTGATGTTTACTATCTAGCTATACCCTCTATTGAAACTATTTTCAAAGCTGTGATTTATCTGCGGTTCTTCAGTTTTTATTCCAGTTCTACGTTTGGTTGCTTCAGCACCTTAACTTGCTCAAGAATTGGTCCTATATTTTGAACTGCTTCATGGTGAAAATTTATCAGCTCCCATCTGCCAATCTTCACTTGGCTCCACAGTGCCTCTGCTCCCTCCTTATCAGTTTTCCCAAATCCCCTCAACATTACCAACATCTCCTTCTTCCCTGGATAGTCACAGACAAACACTTGGGGATAACTCAGATTAACCGTATCAAACCTCTTGGTGACACCTCCACCTCCAATGCTCCAGACCCCATCATTTCAACCATCTCATATTGTCTCCACCCTACTACAGTCATGCAGTAACATGTGCCACTTCCTGACACCTTTGGTCTCTAGCAGGTGTCCTTAGCACTTGCAGATGCCTGAGTTTTATCTATCATGCTCCCATCCTCATCAAGTAATCCCAGCAACAGCCTCTTTCCCCATTGTCCCGTATCTCCGATACCACTTGAAGGCAATCCCATGCACTAGCTTCATTTCCCCACGTAGTTTTGACCAGTGATCATCCACTTACCCAGCCATACCCTTGAATTCCTCTCAGACTTCACATAACAATATTGCTAAACGTGCCTTTAGTTGTCTGAGCTCTAGAAATCCTTCCCTAAAACTCTTCAGCTCTCTCTCCTCCCTTAATATACTTCTCTAAAACATATCTCTTTGAACAAACCTGCCTTCATTTGTATCTTCTTATTTGGTGTGGTATGAAAATAGATAACTCTCTGGTCAAGTACCTTTAGGATGTTTCATTGGCCCAGATCCTGTAGTCTCCAGTTAGTCATGGACTAGACATGCACCCAAAGCTGCATTTTTGGATCCCCCAGAAGTCCTGATATTCTGACCCTGCAGGAATTGCCCAGGAAATTTAAACTTCTGAAGGCCAGTTCTCCAATGCCTGGAATCCCTGTGTGAATGTCTCCAACACGGAGTTAAAGTTGGAGATTTACACAGGAAATGTTACAAGGCAGACTAAAAGCATATCAAACTCATGAATTATTATGCAACCGTCCCCTTTCCCCATCACCCCACCCCTGAAGTCCCTCTTATCCCCACCACCACAATCCTACAATCTTCTGAACCCCTTGAACTTCTGACACACTTACCCTGACCCCTGACTTAACACACAGCAACTCAACCTGACTCTATCTCATCTTGTCACCTTCCTACCCTACCCAGTTGTCATTCCTACCTGCCCTGCCACTGTACCTAGCTGTCACTCTACCCACTTTGCCACCCTACCTGGCATCCTACCATGTGCCTACTTCTTTCAGACCTATTCACCAACCTTAAAGCTATTTAAATGTCCTAAAGCTTTTCAATGTTTTGGTGAATGAAAACTTCCCAACTAGTGCAGGAGGGTTGTGGTGTGGCTTCCCCCTTAATGATCCTGCACTACAACGAAGGAGTTTAATTTCAAGTGTGCTTCACATTTCTGAAGATGCCATTTTTGAATGTCCTGAGTAGAATTGCAGATAGCTATTGCAGAAAGCAGTAGCTGGAGAAGGAGAAATCCAACAGTGATTGCTACTCTTAAAAGATTCTGATCATTATGTTAAAGATGCCATGTAAATGCAACACACACGATGCACTGCTTTCTCAATTTGTTCCATCTGTCCATTATTGGAGCTTATCACCTACCCAGTGTGTGTTGCCTCCATGGCACTGAGCGCTTAACGTATTTTTGAAACAATTAAGTGAAAGTCATAGTAATCAGAAGGGCTCCGCCTATAAGCAAATGACATTACATAACACACACACACTCATAATTTTCCCATGGGTGTATTGTAAAGAAATACATGATGATGGCATTTATAAACCTTTGTTCTTTGTGTGTTTACTGGTTTACATCAGTTCAGGACATCCCAAAATGCTTCCCAGCTAATTAATTTTCTTTTGAAATGCAGCCACTGTTGTAACGTAGAACTCAAAAGAGAGAAAGTAGAAGGAGTGAATTATACAGATGGTGAGAAAAAGAGCAGTTAATACTGAGATTGCAATTAGGAAAGTATATGACAGCCACAACAAGAGAGACTCAGAAAGTAAGACATAAGTGAGAGAATACAGAATAATTGAATGAAGTGATGAACAGTTACATGTAGAGGTACATTGATTTTGTCCATGACGGATGTTGTGGATGATTAAATATAATAGTTTGTTTCTTAGTACAATATCTTGTTGCCAAAAATACCTTATCATCTGACTCACCTTGAATTGTCTACTGATAGACATTAAATTGCATACAAATAGAGCCGAATGAGCTCTCTGTGTAAAATATAAATGACTAAGACGATGGTTTCATCATCCACAGGCTGATAGTTGTATCTTGAGGACACCTTTGTGATTTGCAAGTAGCAAGAAAATTGCCTCTCATTTTAATTATAGTCATACCACATTAATGTTTATGCACAATAATCCTGCCAAAGACATCAGTTGTTGGAATATCAAGGGCATCTCGGTGATAAGATTTCAATAAGTACTGCAAATGTATAAAAGTCATAAAATATTAATTTGTAACATCATCACTGGCACAACATCCACTGCAACTCAACACTTTACCTTAAAAAAGAATGGCCTGCTTTGAAAATCAAAATTCTTATTTGCTAATTAAAATAGTTCCTTTCAGTCTTTATAATACTTAGAGTTGTGTTTTAGAATAGTGAAAAGAACATTATGGTGCGCAGCATACACTCTGCCACTAGGAGACACTAAATCTCATAGTTAAATGAAGAAAAAATAGGCTGATTGCTAATGTTAATGCCAAGCCACTCACCTGATTGAAAGTTGTCCCTATTACTACTCTTCATTCTGTCAGCATCTTGCAACCACATTTTAATTGTTTCATTATTCCAACTTCCCTGACTGGTTATTCTGAACGTTCATCAACATCTGAGTGAAGAAATTCTGTCCATTTCTAAAAAATACTTGACACTCCTAAGCTTTTCTTCATCATCTCTGACCATCACCAATCTCATGAAGCTAAAAGAACTGGGACTTTGAGATTGTTATTGTTTGAAACACCAATCAGAAGGTCAAACTACAAATACATGCAGATTCTGACTCAATTAAAAACTGGACATTGAGAATTCCTGACAGAAAAGTCAGAGCAGGTACCTGACGACTTCTGTCTCCATTTAGTCATAGAATCTGTACAGTGCGGAAGGAGGCCATTCAGCCCATCGAGTCTGGACCGACCCTCTGAAGAGCATCCCACCTAGACACCCACCATATCCCCTAACCCCACACCTACCGTGGCCAATCCATCTGACCTGCACACCCCTGGACTGTGGGAGGAAACTAGAGCACCCGGAGGAAGCTCACACAGACACAGGGAGAACACACAAACTCTACATGGATGGTCACATGAGGCTGGAATCAAACCTGGGTCCCTGGTGCTAACTACTGAGCCACCGTGCTATCCCATACGCCTCCTGATCACCATCTTGGACACTTAGGAACAATGCATCAGAGCATGCCGCATGGAAAGCAGGTTCACACATTCCATGTCCACAAATCCTGACACCCGATATGTGCCAGCCACTCCACGTGGCACTGCTCAGATGCACGTACAGTACGCCTCTGCACTTCAGAGATGCACTTTGCAGTACGCAGGCACCTTTCATCGCAATGTTGCCTCAAGAATGTTTTGCATGGAGGGATGGGCACCCAGCACAGAGATTGGACCAAGCAGCTTCTCAGAGCTGCTCATTCACTCACTTACATGGATGCTCACAACAGCCTTGCCTTGCCTTTTCTGCCCCTTGCTTCTTCAGCTAGAGCTTAAAAGTCAGGAGTACTGAGAATGGCTTCGCCACCAACATAAGGTCAGAAGTGGGGGATTTTCACTGACAATTGCACAATGTTCAGCACCATTTGCAACCATGTTCAAATACAACAAGATCTGGACAATACCTAGGCTTGGGTTGACAAGTGGCAAGTAACACTCACACCACACAAATACCTGGCAAAGACCATCACCAATAAGAGATAATCTAACTACCCTTGACATTCAATGGTGTTATCATTACTGAATTCCCCACTACTAACATCCTTGGAGTTATCATTAACCAGAAACTCAACTGGACCGGCCATATAAACTCAGCAGCAACAATAGCAGGCCAGAGGCTATGAAAAGTGCTTGTGACTAACTCATCTCCTGACTCTTCAAAGCTTGTCCACTGTCTACAAGGATCAAGTCAGGAGCGCAATGGAATACTCCCCAAATTCAAGATGACGGCAGTAAAGTAGCGGCGTTGGGGTCCTGAGCCTGGGGCTCATCCTTTACTTTCTTCCATCCGCTTTTCTTCTTTCCTTTTTTACTTTTTCTTTGTTCCGACAGCTTTCCTGCATCTTTTAGCCCTTGGGGAGCTCAGCTTTGGTGCAATCGGCTGCAGTAAATGTGTGTCCAGTATGGGACCCAGTGGCATCAGCATCGGGACATTGGTGAAGTGGGCCCAGCAGTGAGAGATGGCGCTGGGGAATGTTAACTTTGGCATCAGTGGGTCCAGTGCAAGTGGTGTTGGTGAGCTCAACCCAGGACTTATGGCAGCAGGGGCGATTGGACATTTATTTGCCTTTTGTTTCCATTTCTTTAATTTCTGCTTTTGCGTTTTACTCTAACTGTAGTATTCTAAGATGGTGCTGGAGAGTGGCAACTTTGTACACTTTTCACTGTAATCCTCTATTCCTGCACTCAGGGACACGTGACAATAAAATCTATTCTAACCTAATGTAGCCACTTGCCTGGATGGGTGCGGCTCCAACAACACTCAAGAACCTTGACACAGTCCAGGACAAAGCAGCCCGCTTGATCAGCACCACATCCACAAATATCCACTCCCTCTACCATCAACACTCAATAGCAGCAGTGTGTACTATCTACAAGATGCACTAAAGAAATTAACCAAAGATCCTCAGACAGCACCTTCCAAACTCACGACCACTTCCATCCAGAAGGACAAGGGCAGCAGATGCAAGGGAACACCACAACCTGCAAGTTCTCCTCCAAACCACCCACCATCCTGACTTGGAAATATATTGACGTTTCTTCACTGACACTGGGTCAAAATCCTGGAATTCCCTCTCTAAGGTCTTTGTGGGTCCACCCACAGCAAATGGACTGCAGTAGCTCAAGGAGGCAGATCACGACCACCTTCTCAAGGGCAACTAGGGATGGGCAATAAATGCTGGCCAGCCAGCGATGCACATGTCCCATGAGTGAACTAAATAAACAATTCTGTTGTGTTGCCTTACAGTTTAGTGTAGACACAAAGCCAGGGAGCATATCATGGCAGTCAGCAGTCATCAATCATGCATCTCCCCATTCAGCAGTGTGCAACGTCAATCTTACTCCTGCACCCCATGCCATCAGCTTATTTGACACAATATGCTGTGTGTGCTGTAAGCAGACAGCCAACTCTCAAAATCTAAGGCAATTAGTTCTCAGTCAAGTTCAGGAAAAAACCCTTCAGCTAGATGGTTTTGGCACAGCAGTTCAAGGGTGAAATCCCATAAGAGTCTAGGGGCTTGGACAGAGTCAGGAAACCAGTGGGAATGGTCACAGTCAGGGGGTCAGTGACTTGTCAGTCCAGGTAGTGGGTCACAGTGCATGATATAGGTCAAGTGCTACCAGTTTAGGGAGTCATGGGAACATAGTGGCAGAGCTATAAAGATATCAGTCAGGGGTCTGGTCACTCATTGTTCAGGTCTGTCTGGCTAAGTTGGTCAAGTCCAACTTGACCATGGTCAGTCCAAGGGGGTCTGTCCTCTAAACATCAAGGGAGGATTATTGGGGGTTAGTGCCATGCGAGAGAGGCTAGGAACCTGAGGGAGAATGACAATACTGAAGGAGAGCAACTCAGTATCTAAGAGGGGAAATGATAGAGCACGAGAGGGAAAGGTGTCATGTGGGAGGGAGGGTCATCGCTGGTAAGCAGCACAATGGCTTCAATGTGGGTACTGCATGGCCAGACCTGACATGTTTACTTGATGAGCCTGGGGCCAGGGACATGGTAAAGTGGATAGATGCAGTTTTGGATAGACGGCTTGGGTTGACAAGGAAGGCTACCAGAATGGGATGTTCTGCATGGGAGTTCACCAAAATGGAGAGGTACAGTCTGAGATTTGCCTTCAAGGAGTGAACTCTGTTGCCTTCCACCCTCTGCAGGTAACAATGCACAGCAGAAATGAAAATAGCTGGACTGGGCAGGATAAGTGCTTCTTTCAGCAAATGAAGTGGGCTTTAATATTTAGCAATGTGGGACCATTCAAAGGCATTACATAGTCTCTGAAGCTGAAACATACCTGCCCGCACTGTATGCTGTGTGAACTTTAGTCATTAAACTATCGTGTGCAGTTTCAATCCTTGATCACATCATGCAACATTACAAATCAATCCCACTATTGTCTGTGATGCACTAACACTGTTTTGCTTCCTGGAAAGACGGAGCCTATTTTCCAACGTAGCACTCGCTTGTGATTAACTCATAGCATGCAGATGGTACAGGAGCTGCTCGCTTTGGACCATGGAATATTGTGTAATGCTAAGGATAGATGGCCCTTGAACCTTCTCTGTTGCAATTGAGGGTAGGCAGACAATTGCAAACAGTAAAAAAGTGGTAAGTGGTAAAAAGTGAGCATATATTTACAAACATGACAACTATTTACAGTAATATGTCACTCATTTCACCTACATGCACTCATTAGGCATTTGTTCCTTCAATCCCACTATGTCTCAGTGCCATCCTGGGTTCTGCAGCTGGGGTCGAGGGTACCTGCCTTACAGTGACATCTATCTGCCTTAGAGGTTTGGTCCTGAGTGGGTGTTCAGGGGTTTGTGTCTGGAGGGTCCAGATGTGCTAAGTGTGTCCTGTCCAAAGCACTCTCCTCATTTTAAACACCCACAGAGTTGAGGGGGAACAGGCGGGGTGATGGGTGAAGGCTCTATATGTGTGTGTGTGTGTGTGTGTGTGTGTTTCCTCTGTACCTATAGGCAGCATCCTTTCTTCATGTGAGAAAGGAGCTCCTCGGTCAGATCAGGATCCCTCGTCACCCTGTCACAATGCCGTTGGTGCTAGCACCAATGCCTAAAGCTATGAAGCGAAGGTGTGTGTGCCTCTCTGGAAGACCCTGAGGGTGTTGGATCTGGCTCTCCTTGGCAGCTGCCTACCTGTCCATTGTGGCAGATCTCACATGCCTGAAGCAGCAGGGCCCAAACAGTTGCTGTCATCCTGCGACCTTTGTGTTGGCTGGCCCAATGTCTCCAACAAACTTGCCTGCAGCTCATGTGTCTGCTTGTGCATTCATTTGCAATTGTTAATTGACAATACCACGGGGTCATCTCCTGCACAGAGCTGAGCATGTCCCTGGTCTCTGACTGCCATGCCCATCTTGCTGGTACATACAGGAGACAAAACAGAGAATGTGATGACTAAGGAGTATAAGTTGTGGCATAACGTTCTTGGGAACCCGGGTTCAAATCCCACCACAGCGGATGGTGGAATTTGAATTCAATAAAAATAAATCTAGGATTAAGAATCTAATGATGACCATGAATCCATTGCTGATTGTCGGAAAAGCCCATCTCGTTCACCAATGTCCTTTAGGGAAGGAAACTACCATTCTTACCTGGTCTGGCCTACATGTGATTCCAGACCCACAGAAATATGGTTAACTCTTAACTGCCCTCTGAACATTTAGGAATGTCCAATAAATGCTGTCCTGCCAGCGACACCCTCATCCCATTTATGAATAAGGGAAAAAAGAAGTAGTGTGGAGGAGTTGGGGTGAGTGAGAGCAAGTGATGGGATATGCACCATGCAACAATGAGAGACAGGTAGAACATGGGCCTTGGTCAGACGTGGTTGCAGTAGCAGAAATAGAGTGAGTGTGAGGTAGCTGAAACAAAGTGGCACTTATCCTGGAAGAGCAGAGAAGGTCACTCATCATCTTCCTGTGCATTTCCTTGGCTGGGGAGACCACACTGATCCGGATGGTGATATCAGACCAGGATGGCAGTGTCTGGTGTCATTGCCTCCTCTGATGGTCCTCTGATAAACAGACAGCCCTCCTCAGTAGCCCTAATTGACTGGGGCTTCTTGGTTTCTGTCCGCCAAAGCAAGATATCAATTTGACTTAATCTGCCATGCCCTGGTAGAATGTGTGGAACTGTACAGGGCAGCTCCATAATCTCAGTGCTTACCCAGGTGCACAGCAGCAGGATACACTAGCAGCATTGGTAGTTGAGGAGGTGAATTTGGGATGATAGCACGAGAAAACTCTCCAGGCCTTGCAGAGGGAAACCCTCTGTAAAATTTGACAAAATTGACCCTTTGCCAAAATGTGGTAAGATTTAGCCCAATATCTCAACTGGAGACCTTCTAAGAACTGAGTACTGTAATCATTGGATTAAGCTAGACAAGACCAATGTGGGCTGCCTGCTGAAAATTCACTTCTGGAGTGGAGGAATGTTACCCTGTTTTATTGACAGCCGTACTGGTGTTGAACTGATTTGGGAAGTTATCAACATGAACAGACTCCTCCTTCCAGAAATATCATCAGAAATAGTGATGAAAGATTCCACTTGGTGACAACTGAATGGCAGGTACACACTATTGACCTATGTCAGTTCCAGTCAATTTCCTGTGATTTGTCATGTGATGAAAGACAAGAAAGGATGGGTTTCCTTTTAACAAAATGAGTCGAAAGTACGCATTTTGGCTTAGGAAGGTTTCAACACCATTCACATAATTAGTTTGCATGTTCAAAAACAAATACAATTGTCCAGCCAATTTTTCAATGAACAAAGACTCTTTCTAAACACTTTTCGATATGTAAAGCCTCATCTGATTATGGCTCTTTCATTCTAGGAAATTGAATGTATTGTTTAGTCAAGATCCTTCGCAATTACATTCCTACCTTTTGTACAGCCAATTGTACTGTTGCAATTTTACAAAGAAATAAAATTGTATTGTGCAGCATTATTTTGAAACTCTTGCATGAAATTAAATTTTGCAAAACCATTATTCCTTTGTATTAAATGTGTAAGTATTTTCATTTAAATATCAGGAACAGCAATCTCAATGCAGTTGGTATTCATATACCAACATTGCACAATTAAATGTTCAGTAATTGCATTAATTTCAAGGCCATTGTATTTGCTAACAAGTACATCCCAGCATTATAATTTAGAGACTTAAATAAGCTGAAAGAATAGTGTGGGCTTAACTGTTTAATAAAATATATTATGTGGTAATAGGGTCCAGCCTTCAATGTCCTGCATGCGCAGACGCATAAAACACATTAGTTAAATGCTTCAGGATTTGCAAGTTTAATTTTAATAATCATGATAGGTCATATATAAATGTTGCCTTGAGTATCTAATTTAAGAATTTTAGTTAGATGGTGCATACGATGGGAAAGTGAGATAAATTAATTCAAAGAGATCTTTAAAAAGGAACATCTCGAATTATTATTGCTAACAGTTTCTGAAACTGGCAATAACTTTCTCTCGTGTTAATTCAAGATTAGAGCTGTTGCAGAGTTTAGGAACGTAGAGACATGAGATGGATTATGTCAAAGTATCCCTCTATCAATCTAAAAATCTATCAATCTCAGTCTTGAACATATTCATTAATAGAACATCCTCTGCCTCTGAAGTTTTTTTCAAAGATTGACAATCCTCCAAGTAAAACAAATTCTGTGTTCCCTGGTATTGAAAGTTAGCTTCCAATACCATTTTTATGAAGTGATAATCGAGCTTTGAAAGACTGCCTTTAAAGTTATACCCCCAGGTCCTAGCTCTCAGTGGAAACTTATGCTTAGATCTGCTTCTGTCTTTAACTTCTGAATTTTTTGAATTATTCATTCATGGGATGAGGGCATTGCTGGCTAGGCAGCATTTATTGCCCATCCCTAATTGCCTAGAGGGCAGTTAAGAGTCAATCACATTGCTGTAGGCCAGACCAGGTAAGGATGGCAGTTTCCTTCCCTAACGGGCATTAGTGAACTAGACGGGTTTTTCCAACAATCGATTCACGGTAATCATTAGATTCTTAATTCCAGATGTTTATTGAATTCAAATTCCACCATCTGCCACAGCAGGATTTGAATCTGGGCCCCCAGAACATAATTTGGGTTTCTGGATTAACAGTCCAGTGATAATACCACTAGGCCATTGCCTCCCCGCTGGTTGGACCTCAACAACTGGCTCCTTTCACTATCCCAAGTTGTTTCCCCTACCAAGGCAGCAGATAGCTAACACAACCGTAGAGATTTCTGCTTATGGATGCAGAGAATTATCTCTGTCATGCTGAATAAACTATCCCTTGTGATGACTCCATGCTTTTTTGCCCTGTACCACAGTGCCATGACCCTCCCTACAGTCTTTGTTCTTGTCTTGTCTACAATCGCAGGAGGTATCTCATATGATTTTGGATCATTCTTCCCCAATGTTGCAGTGGTGGTCCCCTAATATGGTTCAAACACAGTCACATGCTACAGTCTGTAACCATTAATCGAATTGAAACTATCTGTTACAACTAAAACTAGAGTGCTCTGGTCCTATTACTCCAATGGTCACAACATAAAATGAGAATTTTTTTTGCCAGTTATCAAGGTGACTGATACTTTATATCAAACTTTAAACAACAAGATTCGAGTTGCATTTTTTTAAAGAAAACACAATCAATGTTTTTATTGTCAAAACAAAATTTGGTCAATAAAGACGCAGTAGTTGGTTAACATAGTCAGCAATGTAGATGTATAAATGCTAATTGCTAAAAATATTCTCAAAACACACACACACGTACTTCAGGAAAAGAGAAAAGTAACAGATTTCTCCGTGGTGATTGGCTGTTCGTGCAACAAGTGAAGTACTAAATATGGAATGCTGAATGAACATGGGTAGAAAACATTCCATCAGTATGCATAATGGGTTGGTATGGCAACTACTCTGCCCAGGACTGTAAGAGACTACAGAAAGTTGTGTGCGTAGCCTAGACCATCACGAAAACCAACCTCCCATTCATGGACAACAAGGTGCAGAGCTGAATGAACACAGCAGGCCAAGCAGCATCATAGGAGCAGAAAGGCAGATGTTTCGGGCCTAGACCCTTCAT
>NC_063347.1:49855658-49872808 GCF_021869965.1 Rhincodon typus | reverse complement strand
TTGTTGTCTCGGATTCTTCAGCATCTGCAGTTCCTACTATCTCCCATTCATGGACTCCATTTACACTTCTCGTTGCCACGGAAAGGTTGCCAGCATCATCAAAGACCCCTCCCACCCCAGTAATACTCTCTTCCAACCTCTTCCATCAGGTAAAGGAAACAAGTTTTCAAGCTTTTGTATCAAAAGGTTCAAGAGCAGCTTCTTCCCTGCTGTTATTAGACTGCTGAATGGACCTCTCTAATTTCAAATCTAATGTTGACCTTGCTTGTGTACACCTCCTGTGCAGTCGTAACCTGGTATGCCTCTCTCTGTCTAAACACACTGTGATTTGTATATTCTTGCATGCTATGATCTGCCTGTACTGCACACAAAACAAAACTTTTCACTGTACTCAGGTACATGTACAGCAATAAATCAAATCAAATCTAATTACAAAGGATCCCAATGTCCAACAGAAGTGCAAGATGAAATGGTTTGGAAACATGTCACTCTTTTCAATCATTTTCAAGTTCTGTTCTATTGAACAACTATTTAATTTTTTAACAGATTGTCTGGTACTTAATTATTGGCTATAGACCCTTATTTTTAAATATTTTATCACTGAAGCTTACACACAGCATTACGAGGATGAGAGCCAAAATGGTGCACCTTCTTTTCCTTGTGCACCAAATTCCCATTCTCACAAAATTCTCAACCTTTCACTTCATTCATGTTATGAACTATGTACATGGAAAGGAGAAGAAGGAGGAAGAGAAAGAAAGCATGAGTGCATTGTAGGTATGAACAATCAAAACAGTCCTAGCAAAGATTCTGTACCTGCATCATAACCCCTTTTTCTCTTTTTCTGGTGCTAGTGAGTCTACTAGGTATCTCTAGTATTTCCTATTTGCATTCACCGCCTTATTTAGCCATTTTCACCAACTCATGTTTTATAAATTGCCTCATTGAAATAATCGCTGCCATTTTTATCTATTTGCAGCTTTCCAAAAATCTGTTTGCACGTTGCAAGAATTGTATTCTCCTTTCCATCCTTTTTTAATTCCATTAAGGGATTCACTTACATTCCAGTTTACAGCTCTAACAAAGTTTTCATCACCTGAAATATTAAGCCAGCTTTTCTCCTTATGGGTGTTGACAGATCTGCATTAGATATGTTTTTATTTTAAAAAGTCCTCCAGCGGAACTCCCAGGGGCTTTAAGAAATAGATTTGCTCATTTTCAGTGAGTCACTCATGTTTATTACTTATGTCTGCTGAGGCCTATGAACACTATTCTTTCAAACTTTTGAGTGGTATCTTACAAAGCTCAGATGTTCAGTTCCTGCAAGGATCAGTAAAAAGAGAAAGACTCACTTTTCACAACTACTGGACATCTCGAAGCCCTTTAACTCCAATCAAACAGTTTTGAAGCATAGTCACTGTTGTAATATAGGAAACGTAGCAGTCAATATGAACACAGCAAACTCCCACAAATAGCAATGTGTTAACAATTAGATAATCTGTTTTTTGCAGTGTTGATTTAGAGATAACTATTGGCCAGGGCACCAGGGATAAATCCCCTGCTCTTCTTCGAAATATTTCCATGTGATCTTTTACAATCACCCAACTGAGCAGACAGATTGGGCCGCAATAAATGTCTAATCTGAAAGATGGCACGGCTAAAAGTGCAGCTCACCCATGGTATTGCACTAAAGTGTCAGCTTCAACTTTTTTGCATTCAATCCCTGGAGTTGATAGTTGGGCTGAATCTTATGTTTTTTTTTGACAGAGTATGAATCATGACAAGTCTTGTTTTTTGCCTTGAGGCCAAGCACGTTTTCTCATTAAACTCATCAAATTGTTTGGTGCTTCAGGCCTCGCAGAGAGAGTCAAGTTTTTTTTCAACAATATCCAAGTATTCCAAAGCATTGAAATTAATGGAATCTTTTTCGATAGTGCAACTATGATCTTACTTCATAAAGTGTTATAAAGTTCTTGTGGACATCCCCCGGCCACAGAAGGCAGTTGATAAATGCATTCTCTTTCTTCACAATCTTTGGTGGTTGGCAGCAATTTAACTTATTTTAGATAGGATCCCAATACACTTGGAGATTCCTTTATATTCCCAAATGCTGCTTACTTCTCCTTGCAGGAATACCCACAATAATTTGGATTGCCTGTCACCAACTGGCTCTTGGAGATTGCAAGAACCGCAGATGCTGGAGTCAGAGTCGATACAGCGTGGACCTGGAGGAGCACAGCAGGTCAGGCAGCATCAATGGAGTAGGAGAGTCGACGTTTCATCAGATTGGTGAAGAGCCGAGGCCCAAAATGTCAACTCTCCCACTTCTCTGATGCTGCCTGACCTGCTGTGTTCCTCCAGCTCCACACTAAATCAACACCAACTGGCTCTTATAGGGTTTGAGCAGGATTTTTAAAAAAACTTTTATGAGATGTGTGTCGTTGGCAAATCCAGCATTTGTTGCCCATCCCTAATTGCCCTTAAGAAGGTGGTCGTGAAGGAGTTGGCTTCACTGTATGCCCATTAGAGCAGAAATCTAACCATTTCATGCTATTGTGTCCTTTCCTTGTGGCTATCCTTGATCTGTTGATATGCTACCTTCCCAGAGTTGTTATTAGTTTTGTTTCTGTGAACGCTCCAGGAATTTTCTCTTTGTAATTAAAATCCTAAATAATGTTTTGACGTTCTAAACATTTCGCTGACCACTTAGCTAAAGTCTTTGTTGCGTCCTTTATAAATGCCATTTTCCATTTGTAGCTCTTTAGATTAGGTGCAGAAATTGAAATCTATAGAGCATCAAGCCCTTCTTTAAAATATTTACTGCAAAACATTGGTATGCTGCTATCTTACTGCCTGTCCTTTTTTGGCTCTAACAAACCTACTGTTTTTGTCATTCAAGAATTTCTGGCATCCGAGCCAGAGTTTCTTAGTACACCTTGATAATGACTTATTGCAGGAGCTGACAGTGTTGATGAGCTGTGCTGTGTTTATTGTTCCTTTGTAAGCTAATGTGCAGCAGGTCTGGTGCCTGAATTGGTGACCTATTATAGCTGTTATGTGGGCATGACAAAAATAAAGCTGTCTGATGACCTTATTAGACAATACATTTGTAATATCCCACCGGGGTGCTGAATATAACTGCAAAGGATTTAATGAAACACTCTGTACCAGGTCCCAGGTTTTGTGCAACAGAGGAACATACTTTAGCAATGATTCATAGAACAAAGCAGACCTCAGTTCTGGTTACTTCCATTGATTTCACTACCACACACAGGCACCAAGCTACTCTAATACAGCCAACTATTCATAGAACTATCCAACATTTCACATTTCACAAAGTCAAGGATTTGCCCTTGCTTTGCAATTTAACCGAACTTATTGCTCCATTTTAGGTCATTCTTCATGTATTAATGTTTTCATGTTAAATAGACCTTAAGCTGGCTCAATCAAATTTTAGTGTCAGTGATCTTAGTTGTTTAAAATACCAAGATAATTCTGCTGGGCTCAATACCCTCATTAATTAATTTGTTTTCTGCATAGACTAGGGTCAAAAAGCACAGATATCATACTAAAATCATTTAAGGCTTTACTCACTCAAGCACGGGTCCACCCTAAATTGTCATGTCGATAAAAGATATTATTTAAAATACAATGTTAATTTACTTTGCAGCATTTTAGCACCAAGCCTCTCCCACCAATGGGTTTCTGCTATGTGTCTTTATTATAGCTATAGCAATTAATATTTTAAATTGGAAGAAGGTATAATTCTGATTAAACTAGGACCCATTGCTGCATTAAATTTATGAATCTAAATATTATGTTGCCTTATATCCGAAGGAAGTTATATTAATGACAACATCAACTCCTGTACAATATCAAGGGATATAAGTCTTACATGAATTACATTTTGAAGAAGAGCAGTTTTAAATTTTCAGCTAATATTTATCTTTTTTCTGCTCATCAGAATGAAATTATACAATGTCAATATTGCAGTCTGGTTCCTGAGCTCCAGGACTCCTAATGCCAGAAAAAAAGATGCACGGTGTCACATTTACTGGGGCATCAGACTCCCATGAACTTCAGGTTCTAGCGTGTATTCAACTTACGTGAATTGAATATCCCTTCAAAAATGAATACTAGTTTCTTGTTGATTAATGAGGGTGTTGGCCTCAGAACAAGTTGACATTAATAATCCAAGGATGACCATCTGTCTTCTCTCACTCAAAAGATGATTATCTTCAGTGTAAAAATTCAGCAGATCCGTGTCTAAAGCCCTGTTTGTTCCCAGTTTAAATTTTAATAAAGCTATTCTGATTTGTACAATTAAGTGGTTTTGCTTCAGTTTCCATAAATACAGCCACTTGCTGCTTGGTCAGTTTGAATGTTGGACATTAATGATGACTGTTATCTGGGAGGACCAATATTAATACCAATGTGAGTGGTGTGGTGGCTCAGTGGTTAGCACTACTGTCTCACAGTGTCAGGGACCTGGGTTTGATTCCACCCTTGGGCGACTCTTTGTGTGGAGTTTTCAAGTTCTCCCTGTATCTGCGTGGGTTTCAACCAGGTGCTCTGACTTCCTCCCACAGTCTAAAGATGTGCAGTTTAAGTGGATTGGCCATGCAAAATTGCCCATAGTGTGCACAGATGTGCAACCTAGGTGAATTAACCATGGGAAATACAGGAATAGGGTGGGAGCCTGGACCTAGGTGGGATGCACTTTGGAGAGTTGATGCAGACTCAATGGGCTGAATGTCCTCTTACCGCACTGTAGCGATTCTATGATTCAATTATTCTGACACGTTAGTTATAATTAACAATGAGCCAGCCACACACAGTTGATACAAACAAAACCAGTGAATCCATTTGAACCGTAAATCATGATTTTCTTCGTACCCATACTTCTGAGGCAGCAGTCTTCATTTTAAGGAGACAAAATACAACACCTTTGCTTCATTCTTAATCTTAATGAAGTCATATGAAAATGGTATCATTTCACTCCCTAAAAGAACATAAAAAATTGTTGTCAAGAACATTTTTCAGGAAAATCTTTCCTTTAAAAGTATTGGGGAGATTGGAGAAGAAAGCAAATATGGGTTTAGCATTGATTCATATTATATTTCAGAGCAGTTTTTAAGGTGTTGGTACATAATTCCATTAACAACTCATACGCTGTCAAGCAGTGACCGGAAGTAGTGCTGACAGCTCTTTCTTAATGTTTTGATACACCGCGAGAGGGCAATCTCACTGGCTTTTCTGCTCATTTTCGCCAACTTCAAGAACCGCTCGAAGACTGAAAATCACAATGTCAGCACTTAATACACTGAGAAATCGAGGTAAGATCCATGTTCCTTTCTAAAAAAAGAGTCAGAAATAGACAAAGAAGTTGCTGGAGAAACGCAGCAGGTCTTGCAGCATCTATGGAGAGGAAACAGCCAAAGCTTTGAAGTTTCAGAAGCCAATGACATTAGTGATTTACTATTGTCGCAATATTTAAGGACAGGAACTTCTTCCCATTCTTTTAGCGTGGTTTGTTACATTCCCTGTCACGCTCTCTCCCCTCCCCCACCCCAGTGGGACTGTCTGTTCTTTCGTCTGGCAGCTAGACACACTGTTGTTCTGCCATTCTCACTTAATCTGAACTATCAGCATTCCTTCTTCTGAAGCACTCCAATCACCCCTGCTTACTATTGTATAAATGCTGTCCCCTCCACACTTCAGTTCTGATGAGGAGTCATCTAGACTCGAAATGTTAGCTTGGTTTCTCTGCATAGATGCTGCCTGACCCTCTGTGATCTCCAACAGTTTTTGTTTTCGGAGTCTTTTACATAGCTGTCAGCCCTATTATCAGAATGCACACATATGAAAGCAGTTCACAAACATCGATATGATTTGAATTTTCTCCCACTATTTTCTTTTTAGATGGTAGTTACTGTGCAAATTGTACCAGCCATTTGCATTCTATTACTGCCATGAAATAATGTTAAAATTATGAGATATCTATAGCTTGAAATCTCCAGTCGAGTTTTTCAGCTTCCTTGTGCCAAGTGTTTTCTGTTCTGGTTTATGTTTGCTTATTTTCTCCTATTAAATCACCTCTCTTTCACCCACTTGCTTCCCATCTCCCTTCATCTCCTCTTTCCTCTCACAGTCTTTCTTCACTATGTATGTGTCTGATTCTCCTTCTGTTTGTTCTCTGTATACATCACTCTTCTCCACTTGTGTACTACTTCTTCCAACACGGATGTGTGTTTGTCTCTCTCTCTGTCTGTCTTTCACTCACCCTTGTCCCCTGTCTCATCTCTCCAGATACCTGGAGAGAATTGTAATGAGCCAATGGTAATAGCAATAGTCCTGATTAGCAAGGGGTAATCCAGCAAAAACTAATCAACACCTCATTTTTCTCCCCCATCCATGCAAGGCAGATGGACACCCCCCACTGGAACACTGCCCAGGCAGTGAAAGCCTGGTCCAACTCTTCAACCTTTGGATAGTTGTAGATTTTTTGCTGGGCATTTGGTCTTGGCTCATTGTATTTTGCAGCAACATGATCCTGACTTTGAGAGAGTCCACTTCAGATACATTCAGATCACTTCCATCATAATCAATAGCAGCGTTTTTTTTTAATATCATCTAGCTGATACAGGTGGTTCTGCTATAACATGTTTCGATAATGTGAATTGGCTGTAACGCAATTGATGAAGAGTAGACACTGTTTGGATAATGTGAACTTTCTGCTGTAATTTCTGTGAAATTCTGTGATTTTCTATGGCAATTTTCTATAGTGCGAGATCGCACAAAAATGCAACTATCGCATTATAGGAGAACTACCTGTATATTCTGAAGAAAAGGATTGAAGAACTTTGGAAATATCTTTAGGACTATTTGCTCACCTGAATGATAAAATAGACTCGACATGTTTCCATTCATGTTCTGAAAATGTACATCTATGGGGAAAAAAACATTCAAATTGGCCAATGTGTTTCAAAACCCAGCTTCACTGTAGCCTCAGTGTCACTTCTACTTTCACTGAGCTTCAAAACCGTTCAAAGTCTGCCTCTTTCACCCACAGACTTCAAGACATGTGAAGATAGATATTAAGGACCAAGAGCTATGGAAAGCCAAATGAAGTTGGCAGCAAATAGGCAGCACACCAGAGACAAAGCAGACCTGAAAATACTTAGTGTTGAGTACATGTACTTGTAGCAGAAGCATGAATTCCCTAACTACCAACTTCCTTTTGGTTACTAATGACCAGAAACTCAACTGGACCCACCACATAAACGCAGTAGCTACAAGAGCAGGTCCAAGGCTAGGAATACTGTGGCAAGTGACACACCTCCTGACTCCCTAAGCTTGTCCATCATCTACAGGTCAGGAGTGTGATTGAATACTCCCTACCTGCCCAGTTGAAGATTCAACAATACTCAAGGAGCTTGACACCATCCAAGACAAAGCCACCTACTTTATTGGCACCACATCCACAAGCATCCACTCTCTCCACAACTGATGCTCAGTAGTAGCTGTAAAGTGCCAACTGCTGGAAGATGCATGGCAGAAATTCACCAAATAACCACAGACAACACCTTCCAAACCCACGAACACTTTCATCGAGAAAGTCAAGGGCAGCAGATACATGGAAACAGCACCACCTGCACATTCCCCTCCAAGCCACTCACAATCTTGACTTGGAAATATATTGTTGTTCCTTCAATCCTGGAATTCCCTCCCAAACGGCATTATGGCTCAACCCAGAGCAGGTGGACTGCAACAGTTCAAGAGGGCAGCTCATAACCACCTTCTCAAGGGGAAACAGGGACGGGCAATAAACACTGGCCAACCAGTAACACGAGCATCCCATGATTAAAACAAAGTGAAGAGATAATAGAGAATAACAATACCAACAGTTGTATTGATACAACAACATTTACTTCCTTGTGATATCGCAAAGTGCTGCAGAGTTAGTGAATTATGAAATACAGTCAGTGATCTTTTTTGGTTCGTTCATGGGATATGAGACCAGCATTTATTTCCCATCCCTAATTGCCCAGAGGGCAGTTAAGAGTCAACCACATTGTTCTGTATCTGATGCAGGCCAGACCAGCTAAGGACTCCTGATCTCTTTCCCTAAAGGATATTAGTGAACCAGTTGGGTTTTTAACAACAATCAATATTGGCTATGTGATTGCCATTAGGTAAATTCTTTACACCAGGATTAATCAAATTCAAATTTCCCCATTTGCCATTGTGTTACTTAAACAGGGATATCTCCAGAACATCGAACTGTGTTTCTGAATTTTTAGTCCAGTGACAATACCACTGCACCACCACCTTCCCTCGGGAAGTCAAATGGACTGTTAGCTTTTATTTCAGAGAATGGAGTATAAAAATGGAGTGGCCTCACTATAACTGTATAAAACACTAGTTAGACTACACCTAGAATACTGTGAACAAGTTTAGTCCCTTTATCTAAGGAAAGATACTTTGGCACTGAAAGCAGTCCAGGGAAGCTTCACTAGATTAATTCCAGGTATAAAGACATTGTCTAAAGAGGAGAGGTTGAATAGGTTGGGTTTGTTCTCATGTGAGTTTAGAATTATGCCTCTGTGCAATTAGGTAAGGACAATAAATGTTAGCCTAGCCAATGATGCCCACATCCTGTGAATGAATAAAAATAATTGCCCACTGAACTTGATCAGAAATCAAACAGCATCAGGTTATAGTCCAACAGGTTTATTTGAAATCACAAGCTTTTGGAGCAGAGCCCCTTTGTCAGGTAAAGTGAGAGGGTGGCACACAGACACCGCATTTATAGGCAGAGAGATCAAGGACAGAGAGATCAAAAGATCATACAAATGTTGTGTGTGGAGTGTCGAATAATAAGTCTCTGCAGGTGATCAGAAGTGTTCGATGGTGTGAGTAAAGTACCAACAGCTGAATAACAAGTGAAGGGATGACCTAAAATCCGATTAAATGAGGCAGAGATATAATTACAAAACATTAAAAATAAGGTGCTGGAGACAAACCAAATGACAGGAATAACATGATAGGTATAAGAGTTGCATGCCGAGGGTCTAACCAAAGTAATAAGTAATCCAAAATTTTACAAACTAATTAAGGTCGAGAGATCATAACAATTTATCAAGGTTACGTGTCAAAACAGGACAGTAAGGAAGATACACATGTAGCGCGACATGAACCCAAGCTGATGGTAGAGGCTGTCTTCATAGGTACGGAACTTGCCTATCAGTTTTTGCTGGGCAATTCTGCATTGTTGCGTATCTTGAAGGCCGCTCTGCAGGACACTTACCCAAAGATTGGAGTGTCGTTGATCGCTGAGGTGTTCCTCGAATGGGAGGGAACATTCCTATCTGATGATTGTTAGACAATGTCTATTGTTCCGTTGTTGTAGTATCTGCATAGTCTCACCAATATACCATGCCTTGGGGCATCCTTGCCTGCAGCGTATGAGATAGACAACATTAGCTGAATCACATGAGTAACTGCCATGTGCGTGCTGGGTGGTGTTCCCATGTGTGATGGTCGTGTCCATGTCGATGATCTGACATGTCTTGCAGAGGATGCCATGGCAGAGTTGTATCGTGTTGTGGTCAATGTTGTCCTGAACGCTGAATAGTTTGCTGCAAACAATGGGCTGTTTAAGGTTTGACGTTTGTTTGTAGGCGAGAAATGGAGGTGTAGGGATGATCTTGGTGAAATGCACATCATCATCGATGACATGTTGAAGGCTGTGAAGCGCATGGTGTAGTCTTTCCACTCGGGGTAAGTACTGGATGACAAAGGGTACTCTATTGGTCGTATCCTGTGTCTGCCTTCTGAGGAGGTTGTTGTGGTTTTTCGCTGTGGTACGTGGTTACTGGAGATCAATGAGTTGAGCATCATATCTCGTTCTTATGAGGACGTACTTCAAAATCTTTCGGTGTCCGTCACTCCTCTTCATCTGAGCAGATCGTGTATATGCGTGGGACTTGTCCATAGGGGATGGCTTCTTTAATATGTTCAGGGTGGAAGCTAGAGAAGTGCAGCATCATGAGGTTATCTGTGGGCTTGCGGTACAGTGAGGTACAGAGGTGTCTGTCCTTGATGGAGGTGCATGTGGTCCAAGAGTGAGACTGATTCTGAAGAGCAGTCCATGGTAAGTCTGATGGTGGGATAAAACTTGTTGCTATCATTATGTCGTTGTTTCAGTGATTCCTCATCATGAATCTAAAGGAAGAAAATGTTGTCTATGTATCTGGTGTGTAATGTTAGTTGGAGGTCCTGCGCAGCAAAGAAGTCTTGCTCGATCTTGTGCATGAAAATGTTGGCATATTTGGGTGCAAATTCCGTCCCCATGGCTGTTCCATGTGATCTTTTGATCTCTTTGCCCTTGGTCTCTCTACCTATAAATGCTGTGTCTGTGTGCTTCTCACTTTCAATTCACCTGATGAAGGGGCTACAATTTAAAAGCTTGTGATTTCAAATAAACGTGTTGGACTATAACTGGTGTTGCCTGATTTTTGACCGTGTCCACGCCATTCTAACACCAGCACCTCCACATCACTGAACTTGAATGCTAGCATTTCGAGATGCATACCCAATCTCCAAGTCCCTTTCTTCAATATTTTACCCATTAAGCTAATAGTCAGCTCTTCCCTTCTTCCTCCCCATATCTTTCCTCCTCACATTATATTCCATCTCCAAAGATTTTGTCTACTTACTTAATATGTGCATCCCTTTGTAGATTCTTTGTCTGATCCTCACTACTTGCCTTCTCACCTATTTTGTGCTATGGACAAATGTCTCTAGCTGACTTAGAGCCTTTCCTTGGATTCCAGTGGCCTAGAATTGTCTGCAATAAATAAAAGGGAATGAAGAAAGTAGGCTGTTAGGACTCTATGCTACATGACATGAAGGACTGAGATATGTAAATTCATATTTAGTGATTTAAAATTTGTGTACTCAGTGCCTTCAAACACCAATAATGTGAAATGATTGAAATTCTTCTGAAACAGTCAGCCTAAACTTTTCATTAAGAAACTGGACATATTTGCAATCTGACAGCACAACACAATCTTTATTATACAGCAATGATCTTTCCGTCTTGTCTTTGATACAGAATAATAATCATAATATACAGCTACAGCTTCAGCTACAGTTATTATTTGACTCCCAGCGGAGAAGCTACGAAGAGTTATAGGAAGAAAACTTCAACTTCATTTCAAAGGGATGGACGGAGCAGTTCCAATCTGAAAGGATTTGAATCAGACATAAATAGAACATTCAAAAAGGAGCTCTGGGTGACTTGGAGCATTCAGGGATTCCCGCTAAAGCATGGTGCTTCAAAAATCACAGAACTGTTTTGGGACAGAAGGAGGGCATTGTGCCTGCACTAGTTAACTAGTGCCAATCTCCGGATTTGTCCCCATATGTTTACATGCCATTTCTACCCAAATAATCATCCAATGCCCTCTTGAATGCTTTAATTGAACACTAATCTAGATGGCACACCAGTAATTGAAAAACTATAACAGCATTTTTCTTCATTTACATTAAAAGAAGCTTTTCTGAACTTTATTCCAAATGGAATCCATTCAAAATTAAATCAGAACATATCTGACACACCCTCAAATCCCCTTGCTCCCACAGATGATAGAGGGTGAATTGTATCAGGCACAATGTTAACGGCATTGCTTAGCAACATCAGGGAAACAAGGTCAGGATATGCTACTGATCACAAGGTTGCAATCCTGACCTACTACCCCAAAGATGCAAGCAATTGGATCTGGTGGAATCGAGGCACTTTGTACCTTTTAGCAGCTTTTGTTTGAAAAAGGTAATCATAGAAAAAAATCTGCTTTTAACATTAAAGGGGAGATGGTGGATGGTTTCCAAATGGGATTTCTGAATCCTAAATCTCTTCAAAATTGGAGAACATCTGATTATTTTAAAGGAAAGGATTCCTTCACAATTCCAAGCAAAAGCAGTTCATAATATTAACAAAAAGTTTCTTTTTATTTTGCTGAGAAGCAATTGGTTACAAATCCATGGACTGGATCCAAGGTGTACACCCAGCCTTTAATAAATCATTTTGTTAGGGAAATCTAGCGCTGACAGTTCTGTGGATGAAATGCTCCCAGAAGAGGAATACAGTACAGATTTGTCTAAATCATTGGGAAAAAGGACAAAATAAAAACACTGAGATGCTAGACTCTCTGTCTACTTAACTCACAGCCATGCACTTTGGCCATTTTGTTGTGTCTATGACAATGACAATGTTTTTACGTGGGCATTCTGCAGTCCACTAATAGGCCTGGACTTATACCTTAATTGATGATTATTTGGCTTTCTTCAAGGTGAGTAATAGGGACAGGTGATATCAACTTTAAGTAATTTGGGGCACATTAACAATGAAATGGAACTTCTTTTCTATAGTATTGGCACGCTATAAATGCAAGCTATTGTCGTTAATGTATTCCAGGAATGGTGCTGATTTTCCACCCCAGCACCAAGTAGTGCACTAGTATACTACCTCCCTCGACCTTTCTCCCAGTAACAGTCTTGTAGTGTCTGAATCACTCTACCATCTCATGGTTTTCTGCAGTGAGTCTGAGGAACAGACTGAGAATGTCTATACCCACCTGATGCAGAATGTTAACAGCCTATAAAACAGAATAGACAATCAGCCCAACAGTTGGATCCTAAGGGTTTCAGTTGTAATCTGGCTACCAAAATACATCATAATAAGCAGAATTCCCCACCGCGATAAAGGAAAAACAGTCTGATATACCAGCGTTTGACTGTAGAGAAACGTTTTTGCTGTGTGCTTTCTTCCCCAGCCACTTTGCATTTGCAGTCTCTGTCTTGCTTCTTACAGAGAACTGTGTTGCTATTAATTGCTAATGAGGGAAGTGTTCACACAATTTCCATGTCAACCCACCAAGTGATGGTTTCATACCAGGAACGTTCAAAATGCACATCCAAACCCTGCAACCCAGCTCCTGAAGCCAAACAACTCAGTTCAATTTGTATTTATATTTCTGGCCTGTGCTGTTTGATGATTATCAACCAATTAGTTTGAAGGGAGCCATTACAGTCTCTGGCAGATGAATATTAAAGTAAGAAAACTAAGATCTTAAGTATTGCTTCTTTGTGCTTCTTCTATTACAACAGTGACTGCACCAGAAGTATTTCATTTTGAGACATCATAAAATTGTGAAAAGCATTAAATAAATGCAGATATGCAAAAATTCTTCTCTCTTGCAATTTTTGTCTATTTCGGCCCTCATTTGGCAATGAATGAAAGCATTAAAAATTTGATGCATGTTGAAAATATTACCACACAAATTTAATCATACTTTGATGAGAGCCTGTGAGGGTTGAGCACGAAGCAGGAATCTCACAATTTGGTGTTGATGCTTACCTAGTACATTAGAGAAAGTTGGAGACAGTGGGCTTTGATCAACCAGATTGACACATCCACGAGTTTTTCATGCACTACAAACCTCATATTTACAGAGAATCAATCGTTTACTCAGTGCATCCTTGCATGTGTGATTGACAGCAAAAAGGAAACATTCAAGGATGTTTAAAGCAAATTTTCTATAATGCTAGAATAGTTATGGGAAATGTAATTGAAGGGAAGATTCGATAAGCACTGCAAAGCTAGAGGCAAAGGAGGGGAAGAGAAACTCCTGGACAGTAATTTATTGGTGGGAGGTGTGTACTGGTGGAAGGTGTGTACTGGTGGATAGGATTGGAAAAGGTTACAGAGACAGAAAATAATAAGTTCCATCAGTGACTCAAAAATGACTATTTTTAATTTAATGAATTTAATTTGAGGAGCTAATAGATGATGATATCAATAGCATACATTTGGACTTAAGTGTGGAGTTTAGGATGAATTGGAGTTAATATAGGCTGTAGCTTATGATATTGGAAACAGAATGCCAAAATCAAGCTGGAGGTGACAAACATTTTAATGATGTCGATGGTAATGAGAATGAGACAATGCTGAAAGTGAGCAATGTTAGAGAGGTGGAGTGCAACAGTATTCCTTGTGAACAGGACATAAAATATGAAGATCAATTGAGATCTGAGTAAGACATCAAGGTTACTGAATGTTGGGTTAAATTATGCTGAGGGAGAATGATTTTGGGGATACTGGATCTGTCTTGTTGGACTGAAACTAAATGGCATCAATTTCACCAAAATTGTTTTGGAAAATATTCCAACTCAACTGCAAGTTGATGTCAAAATTTGTTGATGGGGTTTTCATTAGCAAGATTCGTTATCCTGCAACTTCATAATACAATGCCATGGCGCATAAGCCCCCTGCTCCATCAGGATGCCTATCATCAAGATTTCCACTAATCAGATAAACTGAAACTAACATTCATTACCTGAATTATACAAGAATAAGCTATTGCAATTTACCGAGCCCCTTTTTGTCTAAGACATTACACCCGCAATATGCATCATACATCTATCCATTTTTTTGTCTCCAGGTATTTACCAATTTACTCTTGAATTCAGACTTATGCAGTCACCCTCTTTGTTGTAACAATATTTTCAATAAATTCACGACTTTCTATGTAAAATTTTTAATCTAGATTTCCCCACTGTGATCCTTAAAAATTGTGTGACCCCAAATTGAGAGTCAGGTAGAGCTGAGGTGGAATTGGGGTGGTGGGGGGGAATTGGAGAGGCTGTGGGGGAGGATTTGTGAGGCCACAAAAGGGAGAGATTGGTGAGACTGATGAGTGGAAAGGTTCAGTGAGAGTGAAGAGGGAGAGAGATTTGTGAGACCGAAGTGGGTGGATGATTCAGAGAACGGTTCGAAGAGTTTAAACTGGAGAATTCTTCGAAGCCTGCATTTGCGGCCAATGCCACCAGTAGGTGGAGCAATGTGTACTCATGCGTGAAGTTAAAGGGAATATGAAATAAAAAACAGAAACTACTGGAGAAACTCAGCAGGTCTGGCAGCATCTGTGTGAGTCCGATATGACTCTAATATAGAAATGCCACACATCTGTACCCGTGGTCATGTAGGGGTAATGTAAATGGACTAGCAATTCAGAAACCCAGCCTAATATATGGGAGCAGATGGTGAAATTGATTTTTTTTTCAGAAAGGGGAATATACAGTTGGCATAAAGGTGACAATTAACCACTGTTGATTGTCATAAAAACCTATCTGATTCAATTAATATCCTTTGGGGAAGGGAATCTGTTGTAGTTGCCTGGTAAGCCGGGCTCCTGACATCAAAACCACAGCAATATGGTTAACTTTTAGTTGTCCTCTATGCAATTAAAGATGGCAATAAATACTGAAGCAGGCACTGATGCCTACATCCCAGGAATGAATGAAATAAACCCACAGGAAATCAAGAATGGAATCTGAAACATTCTTGTTGAGAGCCACATAGTTCATTGACATATTTTGCTGTGGATGATTCAGATCAGTGTGTGTGATTTGACATGGTATTTCCTGATTTCCAAAATGCCTTTGACAAAATTAGATTTCTCTAATAAGTTATGGTCAGCTTGTATCATGAATATGACATGGTGTGAAATATTAACTGGCTAAAGTGAAATAAATGGAGGGTCAAAATGGGAGCTAAGATTATGAAGCTAGGGTGGTACTATTGATAGATTGTCCATGGGCCCAATATTCTGGTGTGGAAATGCAGTTTCTGAAGACATCAAACTGTGAACTCAGTTGAACTGATCAGTGGCGAATATGCTCTTATTCATTTTAATATATTAAACGTCATACTTTCAATGACGTGGATTTCTTCAGCAGCAGATGGGAAGAGGAATAGGCAGAGACTAGTGACAAGACAGAGACAGACAGAATAGCTCAGCTTAAGGTCAAATAAAACACTGCATGCTCTGGTGAATGCTCTAGTTCAATTTCATGCAATAGAATCAGAGATTCACAGAGTGTCTACAGCATGGAAGCAGGCCTTTTGGTCCATCAAGTTCACACTGATCCTCTGAACAGCATCCCACACAGACCCAACTAACCCCCACACCCTATCCCTGTAACCGTGCATTTCCTATGGCAAACCCACCGAGCCTGCACATCCCTGAACACTATGGACAATTTAGCATGGCCAATTCCCCTAACCCGCACATCTTTGGACTGTGGCGGAAACTGGAGCACCTGGAGGAAACCTATGCAGACACGGGGAGAATGTGCATGCTCCACAGAGACAGTTGCCGGAGGGTGGAATCAATAGTTTGGTAGAGGAATGGAGTCACTGGTTAGGTGACTACTTAGAAAAGCATACAGTCTATTCCTCCTGCACTTTTTTTTAAACTATTCACTCATCAGATGTGGGCATTGTTGTTTGGGCCAGCATGTATTATCTATCACTAGTTGCCTTTGAGATGGTGGTGGTAAGCTTCTTTTTGAACACTATGGCCATTTGGTGTAGATATGCCCCACAATTCTATTAGTGAGGAAGTTCTGTATTTTGACTCAGTGGTACTGAAGAATGTCAACATATTTATAGGTGGTGTTAATGTAAAATAGAGGTGGTATTCCATTGCATGTGCTGCCCTTGTCCTTCTAGATGGCAGTGGTAGTGAGTATGGAAGATGCTATCTAAGGGGCTTTGTTGAACTTTTGCAGCACATCTTGTAGATGGCATATATTGTTGTTACTGATCGTCAAAGATGAAAGGCCTCTATGTTTATGGGTGTGCTGCCAGACAAGTGGGTTATTTTGTCCTGGATGGTGCCAAGCTTCTCAAATGCTGTTGGAGTTGCACTTTTGTAGTCAAATGGGGAGTATTCTATCACATTCCCGACTTGTGCCTTGTAGACTGTGACCTAGCTTTGGGGAATCAGGAGGTGAGTTACTTGTTATTTCTGACCTACTCTTGTAAACACAATAGTCTGGTTCAGTTTCTGGTCAATAGTAAACTCAAGATGTTGATAGTAGGGGATTCAGTAATGGTAATGCCATTGAATGCCAATGGTTGAGGGTTAGATTCTCGCTTGTTGGAGATAGTCATTGCCCGACACTTGTGTGGAATGAATGTCATTTGCTACTTGTCAGCCCAAAAATGGATATTGTACAGTGCTGCATTTGAACATGAGATAGTAGGAACTGCAGATGCTGGAAAATCTGAGGTAACAAGG
>NC_063347.1:49825979-49855258 GCF_021869965.1 Rhincodon typus | reverse complement strand
GCAGGAAGGCTGACCCTTGATGAAGGGTCTAGGCCCAAAACATCAGCCTTCCTGCTCCTCTGATGCTGCTTGGCCTGCTGTGCTCATCCAGCTGTACACCTTGTTAACCCTGCATTTGAACATGGACTGCTTCAGTCTCTGAGGAGTCACGAATAGTGCTGAACACTATGCAATCATTGGCAAATGACCCCAATTCCGACCTAATGATGGAGTGAAGGTCATTGACGAAGCAGCTGAAGATGGTTGGGCCCCTGGAAAGTGCCCAGAAGACCATCTGCAGCGATGTCCTGGAGCCTAAGATAACTAACCTCCAAACAACATTTCCTCTAACTTCCTTCCCGGCAGAAGGCCCGTACACAGCCGTAATTTCTGGAACCAGACACCAACGCCATGAACAGTGTGCTAACGTTGATTGCCATGTGTGGAACATTCAAGCAGCTGTTCAGACATGCATCCATGCAGCTTAGAGGGAACATGGCTTCCTACTATTACAAACATGTTCCTTCGTGTAAGATATATCTCCAACATTGTAAGTGTAATGTATTAAGTAAGATATAGAAGCATAGCAAGATTTACAGAACAGACAAGGTCATTTGGCCCATTGTGTCCATTTTGGCCCGAGAAAGTCTACTCAGTCAAACTTCACCTTCAAAGACTTAGTCCAAAGCTTTGTAGGTTACAATACCTCTAGTACCTGTCTGATCATTAAATGTGATGAGAGTGTTTGCCTCTATAATGCTTTCAGACAGTGGGTTCTGGATATTCTACCACACTCTGGTTGGAAACATTCTTTCTCAGCTCCAGTCTAATTCTTTCACCAATTATTCTGAATCTAAGCCTCTGACTTGCAGATGACACAAAGATAGCAGGAAAGTATGTTGTGAAGAGGCCAAAGGGAATTTGCAAATAAGTTGAGTAAATATGAAAGAAAAACCTGGCAGATGTTGCATTCCGTGGGAACATGTGAAGTAGTTGACTTTGACAGGAAGAGTGGAAAAGCAAACAGAGAAGGACTGCAGAATTCTAAGGTGCAAAGGGATCTAGGTGTTCTAATGCGTCAATCACAAAAATGCCAATATACAGGTACAGCAAATAATCGAGAAGGCTAACGGGATGCTATCCTATATTGTAAGAGGAACTGAACATAAAATTAAAGATGAAATGAAAACAGAAATTGCTGGAGAAACTTCGCTGGTCTGGCAACATTTGTGGGCAGAAAACAGAGTTAACATTTCAAGCCCAGTGACCCTTCTTCAGGTCATCACACACTCTTCTAAACTCCACCGGAAACAAAGCCACCCTGTCCAACCTCACTCATTCCAGGTTCTAATCTGGTTAATGTCCTCTGAAACACCTTTAACTCATTTACCTCCTTTCATAAATAAGCAGATCAAAACTGCACACAGTATTCAAGATGTGGTCTCGACAATGCCCTGTATAATTGAAGTAAAACATCTTTACTTTTATAAAAATAAAGAACTGCAGATGCTGGAAATCTGAAACAAAAACTCAAATTGCTGATGAAACTCCACAGGTTTGGCAGCATCTGTGGTGAGAAGACAAAGTTAGCATTTCGAGTCCAGTGACGCTTCTTTTTATATAGAGTATTGGTGAGACATTTTGAATACTGTGTGCCGCATTGATCTCCTTATTCGTCAAAGGATGTGAATGAATTGGAGGTGTTTTGGAAGATGTTTCCCAGATTGGTACCTGGAATGAACGCGTTGTCTTGTTTCCACTGGCGTTTAGAAGAGAGTGTAATAACTTGATGGAAGTTATAAGATCCAGAAGGGTCTTGACAAGATGCATATGGAAAATACATTGCTTCTTGTGGTTGAATCCAGATCTAGAGGACATTGTTTTAAAATTAGGGCTTTCCTTTTTACGACTAAGGTGAAGTTTTTTTTCTTTCAGGGGATTGTGTGATTTTGGAACTCTGCCTCAGAAGGTGATGGAAATGAGGTGTTTTTTTTAAGGTAAAGGTAGATAGATTCTTGCTAAGGGAGTGAAAAGTTGTCCAGGATAGACAGGAATACAGATTTAATGTTATAATCAAATCAGCCATGATGAAGGGTCTGTTTCCATGCTGTACAACTCTATGACTATGACTCTATGATCTTATTGAATGGTAGAGCAGGCTTGAGGGGCTGAATGGTCTAATTCCGCTCCTGTTTCATATACTCATATGATTATTGATGCCTCTGCTAAAGAATGAGAGTTTTCCTGTCCACTCCGTTTCATTAATGCACCTCAAGTAAATCTCTCATCAGTCTTCTCTGCTGCAAAGAAAACAACCCTGAGTGTCCACTGTTTTCTCAGATCAAATGATCAATTCCTGCTAACACCATCACAAATTTCTCACATGCCTTTATAATGCAATCACATCCTTCTCATAATGCAGTAGACACAATCCACTAGCTGTAGTCTAACAAGTGATTTATACAATTCTAGCCTCAGAAGAGTATAACCTGCTTGTTTTCATAGTACAAGAACAGAAGTTGCTGGAAAAGCTCGGCAGGTCTGGCAGCACCTGTGAAGAGAAAATCAGAGTTAACGTTTTGGGTCCAGTGACCATTCCTCAGAACACTTCCTCAGTATCCTCTTTGTCTTCTTGTTCCCATTATCTACCTTCAATTGTACCCTTAGAACTCAGTAGACATCATTTCCTAGGTCTCTATTCCTCTACACATTTTAGAGTTCTGCAATTTATTCTGTATTTCCTTGTCTTGTTTGTCCTTCCTTCATACTTCTCTGGGTTGAATCCCATTTGCACTTTTCTTCCAACTTGTCCAGCCCATTGATAACTTTCTCCATTCTACAACCATTTTCCTCACTGATACGACTAAATTTCTTTTTGTGTTGTTTGCAAGCGTCTTACTCATGACCCCATTTAAGTCTAAATCATTGATGGATATCACAGACAGCAAGCAAACCCTCCAGAATCCCACTGGAAACGGCAAACTTCTAGTCATTAAAAAAAAACCTGTCAACCATTGTCTTTTTGCTGCCTGTCACTGAGCCAAATTTATAACCTATTAGCTACGTTCCTTTGGACTCCGCGGACTTCTCATTTGGTGAAGGGTCTACCATGTGAAACCTTATCAAAAGCCTTGCCGTAGACAATATCAAACTGATTTGTTTTTTCCTAAACTGAAAGTGAAATACAATCTTCCCGTAACTGATTTAAACTGCCAGAATAATTTGTGACTAGTCTAAACCACAAAAGAACTGTTTACCCTTCACTGATGCCTAAAGCTGTAGAGAAGTGAATGACTAATTGCAGCACTTTACTAAGGGTACAGGAATTTAAATGCAAATCCGCACTTGTACAATTTAAGTCTTCCTCGCTGACTAAGAAAGAGCACGCATTCTATGTCTTGTTTACATTTCGTCTGCATTATGAATGGGATGAATCAATGTATTTTTTAAGAGAGATAGGGTTAGGGAGAAAAAAGGCAGGAAGTTTCCCCGGGCGGTTTTTGGGAGTTGAAAGGAATGATTCGAAGAGTTTAGCTCAGAGGGATCGATCAGGAGTGCTCCGGGGACCGCTTGACGTCAAGTCTGCGGGAAATAGGCGTTCCCAGAGTGGGTGGAAACAGAGAAATGCAGCTCCCTCCACCAGCTTACTTCCCCTCAATCCCTGGGTAGGAAGGTCGCACAGTAACTCCTGATTCGCTTCTGCAACTTTCCAAGCTCTGCCCTCCCTCTCAAATAAAACTACCAGTGGATAGAAGCTGCAGTGTGCAGCTAGCAAGTGGCAAAGAACACATCATGTACATTGAGAGTCCCAGGGCTTAACTTTGTTTTGAGAAACCGGCCAAGATTTAACAGCCAGAAGGAGGTGCGGGTTTGCAAAAAACGCACAAGTGACCGATCCAACGTTTGAAAAGGGGATGGATCTCCACACGGGGATGCAGAAGGTAAGTCTGAATTCATCTCTTAGCAGCAGTGAGTGGGGCTTGCACAGGTCACCGACAGAAGTGACCTGGAATAACGTGTGCCCTTGTAAGTAAAGTGGGGAACATGCAGCGATTTGCGGGCAACAGGTTTCTTTAAATGGGTCTTGTACATCGAGGTTCATCGAAGAAGGATTGTACAATGAATGTGCTGGTTGTGGGAAAAAAAATGCAACTCCGTTCTTGCTTAGAGTTTGAGTTGGTTCTGCCTTTAATGTTAATGACTGGGAGCAGTTTATTGTTCTTTGTAGGCGTCCCCCACTTTCCCACACTCTCAGTGTCCCAGCGATGGGCACAGTTCAAAGCTGCTTATCCTGCTTGGAGGGCGATACTCCCAATCCGGTCATTCGAGAGAAACTTTGGAGTCAAGTAACAGCCCCATCCCCACCTTGAGGTGTGGCGCTCAGTTGAAAAAGTGGAAGTGAATCTAGCGCCAAAGCAGAAGAGAAATGGTCTCGCTGTGTGCTGGAGACAGGTTTCCGAAGTGAAGTGGTGACAGCGGCGGCACGACCTTGGCTTTTCCAAGTTTATGGCCAAAAAGGCGCCGTATTCCTCCCAAACAGCGTACAGAACAAAAGGTCTGCTTTGCACCGCAGGCGTAGGTCTGAATCTCTTTGAACCAACCTCACTGGCTCTAACAATCGGTTAAACTAGTGGCAAACAAGCTGTTCTCCTCCAAAGCCGCTGTCAAACTGTGATGCTTTACTCTGTCTCTGGGAGGTGTACCCTGTTTGGGGGGGTTGGGGGGTGGTGGGGATGGTAGTCTAATACAGTTGGGAAGAGCCCCCAAGGTGACCCCCCAACTTTGGTATATTGCAAGAGAGACAAGTCAGAGCCTCAGGCAGTCGTTTTAAGTGACTCCCGCCCCAAATCCAACCCAGTTTCTCAGGAGTAACATTCCCCAAAGTTATAGTCGGAGATATGCACCTTCTTTTAAAAAAAAACTGTTGACGCTCTGAAAAAAAGTGTTTGTTTCGTTTCATTTGTTTTAGAGGGCAATCAAATGGTCGGTTTGTCTAAATTGACGACCACCTCTACTTACGCCTGATAGGTTTTGTGTTCAGACGAGTTCTTAGGTGATAGAATCCAGGTTGACAGACCTACAGCGCCGAGGGAGTGTGGCAATGCCCCAGACGATATTTTAATTCGAAGCCTTGTCTCTCCCTGTAGTTCAAATGGAGATTGAAGCATTATTTCTAATGAGTAGCCAGTTCTACCACGTCTATATCATGTGGCCAGAAGCACCCCAAGATATGGATTAATCATATATTAAACTAATTTGCTATTTACTGGATCTTGTCTGCTACTATGTCCATCTACCCAACAGCAGTTGCATTTTGACATAATTCATTGTATTTTCTGAAGAACTGAACATCTTTTGTAGTATTGGAAAGACATAAAAATTAATAAATTGCTAAATTAGAAGGTGCAACTGACAGAATCGCTGTTTCTAGAAATATTTTTTCGTAACTTTTACCCAATCGATAAATGAAGATTTGCCCCAGGTACTGGAATTTTGCTTGAATTAAATTTATTCTGTGTTCATGAGCAAATTTGCAGACCGACTTGTTTACTCTGATGGATCCCTGGTAAATGCTTAAAGAAGCTGCAACATCATTAACAAGTTCCTCATTGTCAGCCCCGTAGGGTTGAAGATGACTTGCTTCCATAGTGCTAGGAGTTCGTGTCTAAGTACCTGCCTGTTGGCAGGATGACTCAATTCCCATTTGCTATTTTCAAGCTATAAGAGACTCGTGCTCAAATATCTGAAGCTGAAACGTGGTGTGTGGGAAAGTAAATGTATAGCCAGCAAGGGACCTTCTAAGTGGAAGTGCTGTAGTCATTACGCTATCGCAATGCCTGCAGCAGTCACATGGGATTGATTAGTTTTTAGCAAGTCATAGGCTGATTTTGCTGTGGCAAGGCATCTAGCAGCATCTGCTGTTAGTTAGATTTGCCTTTGTACATTTTAACTTTAGAAAGTATTGTATGGCCTTTTACTGGAAGTGCTAGCTGATAACAGCTCAGGGAGGGAAACAGGTCTATCGGGGGAATGGGGCAACCAACAGTGTATCTCCTCAATCAGGCAGACTCAGAACTTGTGAACTTCATAAAGGAAGGAATGAGTTGCATGAATTCAAGATCAATTAAGGAATGGGATGAGAAACTGTGAAAGAAATACAGATTAGATTGGGAAAGGAAAAAGACAGAAAGGAAAAGTTAAAAGATATCTGGAAATATCAAATGTGATAGTTTATAAAATCTCAAATGTTAATTTTTAAAATTTGCAAATCATTTGAATATGCACTTGAAGTGACATAAACCTGTCAAGGGGAGATGATGTCTGAAAAGTTTGGTTGAATTTTTCAAGAAGGTGACTAGACATATGGACAAGGGTAGTGCAGTGGATATAATCTACATGGAGTTCAATAAAACTTTGACAAGGTCTTGTATGGGTGTCTGGTTGGGAAGGTAATAGCCCATGGGATCCAGGGCAATTTGGCAAATTGGATCCAAAATTGTGGTAGGAGGCAGAGGATGATGGTTGATTTTGTGTCTGGAACCCTGTGACCATTTGTGCACTGCAGAGTTTGGTGCCGGATCCTCTGCTGTTTGAAGTGTGCATGATAGACATGAATGTAAAGGTTTGATCAGTAAGTTTGCAGATGACAGGACAGCATCAAAGCTCTGAAGTGAAAATAGATGAGTGACTAAAGTTCAAAATCTAAAGATTGTAAGAACTATCAAGATCTTGATCAAAAATTAGTTAGAGACAAGGCTGTGCAATAAGTCCTGATTTTACCACTAAGAGAGAAGAGGAAGACCACACAAAGAGATGGTTTCAAAGCTTAGGACTCCAGACAGGATGGTTTATAGAAACACTGACCATACTAATATCAATAAAATAGGTTATGACAGTTGAGTGAAAACCAGATTGGAGCTTGGAGCTTAACAGATGATGACTGTCTTTTCCTTGCCCTCTATACTGGAGAATGAGAGAGAGGGTGTAATGGAAAGGCCAACACTGACCTGGCAACAATGTTTCAGTTGTGAGTAAAGATGGTGAAGAACTCTTGGCATGAAGTTTCCCTCCCAGACCTCCTGCTTGTGAGCAGGCTCCTAGTTGTCAGTGTACACAGCAGTGAAAGTGGATGTGCGAGGAATGCATGTTGGTGGTGAATGCTGGAATGACATAGCATTCATTCTGCATGCCTTTCGAGCGCCATGGCTCACAGTGTAACTGAGGCTGAAAACACAATTGAAGTTCAAGCCATACTAGAACCTTCTCTCTGCACCTGTTGTGGAGATCCTCCATTGAATTGACATTATTACTTTGATATTTAAAGTGTTAGGACCCAGGAGAGACGTGTGTTCTACACCAGCATTTGGTTGCATAGTTTGAGCTATTATTATCAAAGCACCCTTTTGTCACTTTGTAGTGATAAATGAGTGATGCTAGTCATTGGTAAATGTTGCTGAATTCATATCAGTCCACTCATAACAAAGCACTGAAATCACAAATTAACTACAACTGTATTGGTCTGTTATTGCATTAATAACTTATGAATAAAACAACCCATTTGTCTGTTTGCAGTTGATTTTTTTCTTTGTATTTTATGGCATTTATGTGACAGTATTGATTATCTTGGTTTAATTATTATTGGTGCATGAGATAAACCTTGCACCCAGAGATTATAATAACTCTGAATGTCGCCTGTTAGGAGTCGAGGTAACTGTTATGAGCATGCTGAATTTTACTCTTTCTCTGCTCACTGGGGCAATTAATGATGTAGAACTTCCTATTTTGATACACTGGCACCATTGAATTTCAGTCTGAAGGTGGAGAAAAGAAAAAGTGTTAGGGAGGGAGGGGACTGAGCTGGTGTTTTACACCACTGTCTGCAGCAACCACCCAGCAAGGCTTAACTGCTGGTGCAGTTTGAGATTTAAGCACGCAGCAGAACAGAAGATGTGTGCCAGTACACACTGGACTTGGAGTTGATCATCTGTCTATGTGCAACTTAAACATTTTTTCCTGATCTTCAGAAATTTACCAGCATTCATCCATTTTGCTGGTGGGTTGGCCACAGGCAAGCATCTTCAGAATCATTCAGCTTTTCCTTCTCAAAGACTTGTTGTTTTCGAGGGCCAGAGATGCTCAGAAAAGTGAGGGATCTTGCCGTGGTTATTTTGAACTGATAAGTGTAAATCGAGGTCGATATTTCAAGATGAAAAGAAAAGTGAGGTTTACCAAGAAGATGTCATTGACAATCTCAAGGTTAAGGGATCGTAGTAGGAAAGGTAGACTGGGGAAAATAAAGAACTCCACAGCTTTGAGGTACAGAGACAAATGAATTAAGAAAGAGGTAGTGAGAGAAGTAATGATTTGAATGTGGTGAAGCAGGAGTATTGGGGCATAGCACATTTGCAGCAAGTTAAGAGGCCATCATAGGAGTGATTGGAGACTTGGGATGAATCAAGTGTATAATGTGGGGAAGTGTGAGGTTATGCATTTTGGCAAGATGAATAGACAAGCTGAATATAATTTAAATGGGAAAAGACTGCAGAAAGCTGTGGAAAAGAGGGATTTTGGAGTCTTTGTCCCTGAGTCACAGAAAGCTGGTATCCAAGTTCAGTGGACAAGAGGAAATGGAAATGGAATTTTGATTGTTATTTCATAGGGAATGGAGTATAACAGCAGAGAAGTTCTGCTAAAACTATATAAAGCACTAGTCATTCCATAGCTGGAATACAGTGAACAGTTTTATTCCCCTTGTCTAGGGAAAGGTATATTGACATTGGAGGCGGTCTAGAGAAGGTTCACTCGGCTGATACCAATTATGGAAGGCTGTTCTTATGAGGGGAGGTTGAGTAGAAGAGCTTGTGCTCATTGGAATAAAGAATGAGACACAACCTTAATGAAACGGGAAAAAGTATATCCCTTCCTCCTCCTCCACCCCCGCCCCCCACCCCGGCTTGTGGGAAAGTACAGGACCAGGAAGCATAAACTCAGACTAAAGGGTTGCACAATTAAGACAGGGATGAAGAGGAATTTCTGCTGAGTAGTCAATCCATGGAATTCTTTACCACAGAGGACTATTGTGACTGGGTTATTGAGTATATTCAAGGCTAAGATAAACAGTTTTTTTTAATCAGAAAGAGAATCAAGGGTTGTGGGGAAAAGGCAGGAAGGTGGAGTTGAGGACTATCAGATCAGCCGTGATCTCTTTTAATGGTAGAGCAGACTTGATGAATCGAATGGTTTAGTCATGTTCCTAAGTCTTATGGGTTCCCTATGAGAATATGCAGTTTTGCTTAGATCCTTACTGCATGAGGAAATGGGAGCAGTTCTCAAATATTGAGTAGAATCGGACCTTAAAGCAAACTGATTTGTTGTTGAAGGAGAAATGAATAGTTTAATTAGAGTACTACAAATGGAAGAGAGTTTGGAGTTCCCATTGATATTGGAGTAGGAGCCAATGATGAGAATGTAGCGATTAAAGGGGAAAAAGGTGGAGATCACAACTTTTCCGTTATGAGCTGCTGTTGGACATGCAGGGATGTGAAGAAACTCTCTACTTGAGAGGAAATAAAAGAAATGTCTTTAATTCAACTATAATAAATGAGTGCAAAGATATGAAAAGTTGCACTGCAAAAGGAATGTGATTTAGGGCACATAATCTGTTAAGCCATTGATGAGAGTGGAATTGAATCTTCAGCAAAAGGTCAAAACAGTTTGATGGTATTTGAAAGATCATCAGTATGAGAAAAGAGCTTGGAAGAAATAGCTGAATTCCAAGAGAAAGGGAAACATTGACAATGGCATTCCCTGTGGGATGGCTAGAACTGTATCAAAGTATTTAATTTTGTGTTCGTAGTGTGAGATGTCAGTTTGGAACATGGATCAAGCATTCTATACAACAATGCAAATTAACCCAGTCATCAAATAACATGTCCTGCTGGACCAACTGCCCTCTTGGTCTCTCTGAGTGACTTTGCCAATTTATATCCAAACTGATTGCTATGCATCCCATTCTTGCTAGTGGTCAGTCTTTGACTCTTGACATTTTTAATAAATAGTGACTAACTTGAACAAACATATAGGAACACAGTTGTAGCTTGTAATGCAAAAACAGTTCATGTAGATCAGTGGAAAAACCATAATTAAGGGATCAAGGAAGAAAAGTCAGTTATAATAAACAATTTTTGAAAGAGATCCAAAGTTATACAGGATAAAATTATGAGATGATAACTCCATGCTGTGATAAAATTTATACTGCAAAGCGTCATTAAAGTACTGGTTACACTGTCAGAGACTAGAGCTAAATCAAAGGGGATTATATTGTTCCTGTTAGGGATTGGTCAGAGTCCATCTGGAGTAAACTGTGCAGTTTGATCACCTAATTGTAGGGGTAATGTTATTACCCTCAAGATGGTATTGAGGCAGGAAACAAATCTCTGGTGCCAGGTATTTCAGTGATGTGGAAGAGTTGAAAATATTGAACTGTGATTCAGAAAAGGAAAGATTTTAGTGTAATTTAATCAAAGTTTACTAGATCATAAAGAAGAGAACTGTTGATCCAGTTTCCCTTTTCTTCATTGTGGTTTCCAGCAGAGCAAAACTAATGGCTCTATTAATACAACCGCTGTGTGATATATCAAACAGCAAACTAGTACCATAAGAGAATGCTGCCAGCATAAGGTGTTTGAGTTTGTACTAGAAATGACCCAAATATTTCCAATAATTAAATTATGAAGTTGGCTTTGGCTTGAGTAACTTACTGTTGGAACTTGCAGTCGTTAGTGTTAAGTTATGCTTACAGTCATTGTACAGCTATGCATACAACCTAAGTTAGAAACCATAATTTTGACATCTTACTGAAGGTGCTCTTATAGCAGAGTCCTCTGACACTCTACATCTACAAACAATTGAGAACCTAATGAGATGAAAGTTGTTTTGTGTCTGGGAGTAAGCTTCTTAAGTATCAGATACATTAAATATTTTTATACTTTATAAGATTTATCTATTGGCAAGTACAATGAAAGAATTAATAGAAGCTAAAAAAAGCTGGAAATTTGAAACAGCAATGGAAAATGCTGGAGCTCGTCAATCAGCTCCTATGGCGAGATCAGACAAGTTCATTCTTCAGGTGTGGGACTTTCAGAACTGAAAAATAAGAAAGCAGAAAGAAATATTAACCCAATTAGAGGAGAGAGTGAAAATAATGTTTAAAAACTAAGGAGACACACAGTCTCTTATGGTCTCATCTAATATGCCTCCTCCTGTCTCTGATTTTTACATTTAGGAGCCTGACAGTCTTTTGTTTAGAAGAAGAGTACAAACTGAAACTGTAACTCTTCTGTTCTTTCCACAGATGCTGACAGTCTTGCTGCTTCCCACTCCACATCCTGGTAAAGCTGTGTGGAGGGTATACAAAGTCCCCATCCAGCGGTTGCCCCTGTAAATTTGAGCTCTTCCAAAATTCTTCTGCCAATATACCAGTTTGCAACAAGTTCTGGCCACGCTATTAGCCTTGTGCTTCCTGATTGAAATGAGTTTCCATCCTGACAATCCCTAGATTTTACAGCCCATGTCCTTGCAATAAAACCCCTCGGTTTACTTTATCTGCCCTACAACCTTCCAAGATCTCTGTGTTCCTCCAATTTTAGTTTCTTGTGAAATCCCTGATTGCATCCATTACATTATTAGTAACTGTGGCTTCAAATGACTGTGGCTTTTGATCATCTGACCTTCAACTGTGTCTTGGTTGAAAACTCGCTAATGAAACGTCTTGTGTTGTACCACATTAAAGGTGCTACATAAATGCATGCATTGATGATAGGTTACTAGCTTGAAACATTGGGTGAAATTTAACCTAGCTGATAGGAGTGGCCCACCAGCTGGAGAGTTGGCAAAAGCCCTGCATCATCTCCTTTAGGGATATTTTGCAGTTTTAAGGACCAATTAAAAGCCAATGCCAGGCATTTGCTGGAATGAAGCCATCCAGGAACTGCTGTCCAATCAGATGTCGGAAGCTGTTCATTGTAGGTGAGGCATGCATTTGGCAATGCACCCATTGAAGTAAGATCAGCAGAGACTCAGGCCACAGGTGATAACGGAATCGGAGTCATGGGAGGAATTTCAGCAGCGATGCAGGGGTTGACCTTCAGTGTCCCCAGCCTTTGCAGATGCCACCCTTCCAGATGCCAGATCTCCAAATCAGGCACTAAATGTCTGTCAATGGGATAGCCAGCCAATGAGATTGCCCACAAGCAAAACCAAGAGATGTTTGACTATCAAGCTTCCCATGTAGTGAGTCCCCAGTCTGCTGCTGGCTAATCACTAGAGTGGTGAGAGGAGACCCTCAATTGGGCATGAATTGCCCGCTTAAGGGTTTCAATTAACATTGAGGCAGGAAATGCACAATGACTGTCTTGGGCCTAGTTGGGGAGAGACAGAATTGTGAAATTAAAAGCTACCTCTCCCCCCTCAACCCACCAAATACATCTCGGTGGGGAGGGCATTAAATTTCACCTATTAATTCTGTTAACCCTTCATGGATGCTGCCAGAACTGATGAACATTTCTTATGTTTTTATTCAAGAGCCTGAAGGAATTGCAATATGTTGAGACTGTGTAAAGCATTGTTTGGCTGTGAAGGTGGTAGTGTTCAGGAGATGAAACTTTTCAGCAAATTGGTGGTAGGACATCAGAATTAGGAGCAGGAGTAGCCCATTGAGCCCCTTAACCCTGCTCCGCTATTCAACAAGATCTCAGTGTGCCACTGCTCATCCACTGACTTTCCCTCAGTCTATTTTCCCAGCCCTCTCTAATAAATCTTTCTTCGTGCCTCTGTAATTGCACTTACTTAAGTTATTTAAGTTGAGAATATTGGTATGAGACCTCAGCTGCTTACCCTCAAAATGAATTTGAAATTCTGTGATGATGTGATCCGTACCTCCTATAAGATTCTAAACTATGATATCGTTTACTAATCCTACTTTGTTTACACTTGATTAAATCTTATATAACCTATTCCTGAGTAGATTGTGTAATGTACTGCTGTAAGAAACAATCTTTGATGCACTCTATAAATTCATATTTTGTGTTATTCTTTCCATCCGATTTGTCCAATCACTAGGCAGATTTAAACCACCCATGACCAACTGTAGTCGACTTCTTACATGCTTCCGTTATCTTGCAATTTATACTTTGGCCTACAGTGTGGCAAGTCTTTGCCAGCCTATAGATAACTCCCATTTGCAACTTTGTTGCCTTGCTGTTCCATATTTCCACCTAAACTGATTCCACACCATTGCAGTTCTGACATGACTTCACCACTGCACTGATACTAACCTGTACGAACAAAGCTAAGCCACCTCCTTTTGCTTTTTGCTTTGTCTTCCAGAATATTGAATATCCTGGAAGAATGAGTTCCTAGTTTTTGTCACCCTGCAACCATATCTATGTAATGGCTACCAAGTCCTATTGATTTACTATTATTTGTGCCATCAACCCTACCTCATTACAAATGCTACATGCATTCAGATAAAGAGCATTAAGCTTTGACATTTTTTCACCATTATTGCTTATTCTGATTTGAATTTTTGCTGTACTATTCCATGTACATTTCTGTCCTATTCTGTTACTCTTTGATTATTGATCATCTCTTCACCTCTGCTGTCTTATTTCTTTTTACTTTTTTGATACTTCCCTTCAATTGAGCCCTCTCCCCACTAATCAGTCCAAAGCTGTATCAACAACCCTAATTATCCAATTTACCAGGACATTGATCCCAGCATGGCTCAAATGAAGCCCAGTGGAATAGCTCTGTCTTTCCCTAATGCTGATACCAGTGCCCCGTGAATCGGAATCTGTTTCTTCCACACCAATCCTTGAGCCATGTATTTACCTCTATAACCCATTTACATTATGCTAGCTTGCTCATGGCTCACATAGTAATCTGCAAATTATTATCTTTGTTGTTCTGCTTTTTAATTTAGCCCCAAGCTGCTTAAAACCTTTCATTAGAACTCTTTTCCCTAGTCCCACCTATGTTGTTGTATGTATGTGGTCCACAACAACTGGATCCTTCTCACAGTCCAAGTTCCTCTACAACCTGAAAAAAATATCTTAAACCTTGGCAACAGCTAATCAACACAGTTGTTAAGACCGTCTATCTTTGCTGCTGAGAACAGTATTTATCCCCCTAACTATTCTCTCTCCAGTTCTGACTACATTTTGTTTTTTTCTCATCCCAGTTGAACAATACCCCGGACTGTGTTGCCGTGGACAGGTCACTCATCCTCCCTGTGGTCTGTATTCCTGTCCATATGGGGAACAAGAACCTCATACCTATCGGAGAAGGACATTTTCTGAGGCTCAACCAAATCTAAATTCTGGATCCCTGTAGCTGCCTCACTCGCAGTCGCATCCCCCTGACTTGAAAAAAATTTGATGTAATTAATGTAAGCGTCATCGCGACTGCCTCCTGAAAGATTGCCCAGGTATCTCTCTCCCTCCCTGTTGCAACACAGTATCTGCATCTCAGACTCCAGACTGTGAGCTCTGAGCTGAATTTCTTCAAGCAGCCATCTGCTTCAGATTTGGTGTCCACCAGCTCCTACATACTACAGCTGCAATGCATCCCCTCTGCAGCCATCTCCATTCTATTTAATTAGTCAACTTAAGTGTCAAATATTTTACAAGTGTCTTTAAACTGTACTGTGCAATAACATCTTTTGATTTAAATCACTTGACCAATCGAAAGAGACATAGAAGATATACCCATCAATCATGTATCTGTTACCCTGTGATGTTGTATTTCAGCTCTGAAATGCATAAATAGATTGAAAGGACTCTCAGCTACTGGTTTTTATTTCCCATCACTGCTGCCCTTGTCACATAGGTCTGCTGTTTATGAAGCTGCTGATCCCAGCCTCTCTCCAGCTGTACATGAAGCTACTCTTCCCGTCCCTTTTCAAGCTCTTTGTAATGCTATGTTCTTGCTTACTCTTGTGCTGCTTCAGAAGCACACAGTTCTCCTCTCTCTCATCTTATTAGGTGGTGTGACTCTCTCTGGGTCATCCTCTCTCTCTCTCTCTCTCCTAATGACTGCTCAACTTCCCTTCAGAGCGTCAGGGAATGGAGCATTACTTTGCATTGGATTGTCATAGTTTAACCGGATTGAATGACTTGAATGCAAAACAATGCCCAGACAGGCACTTGAATCCTGGACCCTTAGGTTAAAATTCTAAAGGTTCACCAACTGAGTGACTGATTGAGTTAGCCCAGTTTTTTGATGCCTTTCTTATTGTAGACTCTGAAAGACAGGAGCATTTCCAGAGGTTGTTCGTTTCTACCAGATGAAGGTGTAAAAGGTCAATGGATCCAGAGATTTCTTTTACAGGGTGCAGATTTGTGGTCTGGAGATTTGGTTTCCATTGCCTCTTTTGGGTTTGTTTTTTAGAGGCTGATGCTGAGATCTGAGTAGACCAATAATATTGTTCTTTAGGAGGCTTTTCAGAGTTGGGGGTTATTAAAGGAAACTGCAACATGCAATACTCTCCTGATTGCTAAAACTCCTTTATCTCGACAAGGCTAAAGTTCTGTTTTAAACATGTCCAGTGACTGACTACCAGAACTTGTTAAACATTATGTTATGATGAGAGTACTGTGGGGTTTTGGAGACTTCCAGGATTGTGTTAAGTGCATTATTTTTAACGCCAAAGTTAATGGTACAGTAGAAGGAGTAGAAAGATGCCTACAGTGCAGAAAGAGTCCATTCGGTCCATCAAGACTGCATCAATTCTCTGAAGAGCATTCCATCCAACCTCAGCCCCCTACCCTTAAAACAACAACCCTACTTTTACCAGGGATAATCCACTTAGCCTGCCACTCCATGGACACTGTGGACAATTTAGCATGGCCAACCCACCTAACCTGCACATCTTTGGAGTGTGGGAGGAAACTGGAGCACATGGAACAAACCCATGGAGACACAGGGAGAACGTACAAACTAGAGTCAGTCACCCGAGGCTGGAATTGAACCTGGCTCCCTGGAGCTGTGACGCAGCAGTGCTAACCACTGAGCCACTAATTAGATAAACAGTGATTGAGGGTATAGTCCATCTAGTTAAGTAGTGATTTAGTACTGGTTAATATCAAATATGCTTTCAGATGTTCTAGCAATGTCAATTGGGAGGGGGGTTTTATGTAGTTGGATTATGATGTAATATATGGAAATGCTCATCTAGAATCATGGTTTGTCTGCCTGCTTGTGTGACACTGACCGCATAGAGCCATCGAAATTATAGAGTCCAGAAGGGGGCCGATCAGCCCATATTGTTATGCCGATCCAAAGACCTCCAGAAAAGACAACTACACCGTGGCCTAAATCTTTGTTTCGCCTATAGGCTGCTCTGCCTGTAAGCCTGACACAGTGTTGGCTGCAGTTTAGTGAATATGTAACTGAGTGTTGCAGCTTTAATTTGCTCAGTAAGAGTCATATGCCCTCACTATGAGGTGAAACAATGAGTGCAAGTTAATTATGCAGATAAATTTAACTTGGTGACTCTGGATTAAGAGGTTGACCCATCACTGCTGATTCTGGGTTTGAATCTAGCCCCAGTTTGGTGGGCTGCAAAACACCATTCTCTGTTCATTTTAATGTCATAGAGTGAAAGACCTGGGATGCTTCACTCTCATTTAGAGGGCAAAGTTTGAAGCTGCCTGCAAGTTGCTGCGTTGTTGATAAATTCCAAAGGATGCAAGGATAACAGGTGTGGGGAGTAAAATTCATTGCCAGTGACGAATGGCCTTCCAAGAGTATTATGTTTAGGGAAATTTGTGAGGCAAAATAGGAGGAGGTTTCATCCAAATTTAAACCATGCTTACCATACATGGGCATTCTTTTTCTCTGTCTTCCATGAAGTTTTGGCACACTACTTGGGGATAGTTCCATGTGAAGCCTCTCACCCTCTGGTATTTTTATACAAGTTGACGTTGTTCGGGTGATCATGTTTGGTGAATATTAGGTCTGTTTAACAGTGGAAACGTTTTGAATTACAGTCAATTGTAGCATCGCCAGACATATCCCTGCCAACATGAATTACTAACATCCGTCAGCCATAGGAGTCTTGTTGATTATGTTTCCACAATTAGATTAGAAATCCCCTGCTACGATCATGCCTTTTGCTCTTTATCTCGGTACAAATTGAAATCAAACCTGGAACTGTATTGCTCAGTTATTTCCTGGATAATCAGGGAGCAATCAATAGCAGTGATTTGTGCTGATATTGAGGATGTTTTCCAATCCCCTTCACTATATCTTTTTACTAAATGTGCAACCTGTCAAATGTATATACTTTCATAAATCATACATAGTAATATCATCAATTGTAGCAGTGCTGGACATCAGGATGCATAGGGACGGGCATGGAAATTTCACACTCAACAGTTTGCCTGAAGTATTTGAGCTATCTTTGACAATTCATGAGTTAGTCTAAAATGTTCCAGTTTGTATTGTTCTCTGAAAGAGAAGATGGCTCTTCACTTATTATCCAATGTGTTTGCAGTTTGGAATAAATGTCCAGACTTCTCTGAATCTGAGCTTGTCTAAGTATAGAATAAATATCAGCAAAGTGTAAGCACAAATCCTGTTCAAACATTCTTGAACAATTCAATCGGAGGTGTGGGTGAACTGTCTTGATGGTATCATATGGAAAAACTTGTCATTATTAAATGTTCAATGGGTAGCAACCTCATTAGTGAAAATGCCACAATCAACTACTGATCTAAGGTACAATGCTCAGAAATTGTAGGTGGCCCAAGTGAAACAGTGATGCTTTGTTGTCATATTAGGAACTGAATGTGGTCTGTTTAGGCGTTGATTTATTAATGCCTTGTTGAACTCACCAATTGTACCTGCCATCTTTAATGGCAGGAATTGAGGTTCCATTGACTGAAAAAAAAATCTAGATCATAACACAAGGAACACAGTTGAATTTCAGTAGATATGTGGTATTTATCGACAGTAATAAACAAACTTTTGTCCCAACTAGGAACTTGATGCAAATATGGATTTGCCTATAGATTAGCAGACTCAGGAATTTCAAGACTCTTCTAATTTGGGAAAACCTGATTGGATCAGTGGTAAGAAATGAAGAATACCCATACTTAACTGTCAGCACAAATCATCAAACATTTTCCATGTTACTATCCTGACCTTTTCAGAATCTTTACTACTTGTAGATAATATATACTCACTGCAGTTGAGTTCAATGAAAGGTCTATATGATCTGGTCCTAGTAAGTCTGTTTACTGTACTCCACTGCTTCTTCATCAATGATTGAATATTATGGGGAAAGGGCAGTGATTTAATTGGACAGACTTTTCAAAGACCTGGCACAGTCTTGGCCTCCTCTGCATCATTACAAAATTAAAATAAGATTTTGCACAGCTGAACCGTAGGAATATCGACAATGCTGGAAAAATATTCAGGAGTTTGCCAATTGACCTTCAACCGTCATGAAGACGTTTTATAGAAGTTTATCTCAAGATGTTGGACAGAGTATACACTGGAACAGATTATATGCATTTTGTGGGCTAATTGAGCTTGATGGGCTGAATTTATCCTCATTCTTGTATTTCTTTCTCTTTTAGATGTCCATTCTTTATCAAACAGGAAAGGGAGCTCCATGTTTGGGATGCAGAGGAATGTGCAAAGCATTTGAGCCACATCCTTGGAGGTAAGTGGCTCCTTTACTAATAGTAGCCTTTTATAGCACAGTTGGAGGCTATTCAAGTCTTGGTGCCTGTGCTTGTTGTCCTATTGATTGACAGTTTTACCCTACAGCCCAGAATTTATTTCAGTTTCAAGTCACCAAGAAATCTAACAAGGAATTCTCAGAAGAATCCTCTTTGCACAATGAGTGGTGCAAATGTGAATCTATCTTGACATATGTTTTAAGCAAATATTACAAATGCATTTAAGAGGAAACTCGATGAACAAATGAGGGAGAAGAGAATACCTGGTTACAGTGGTAGATTTAGATGAGGAGTAGTGGGAAGAGGTTTGAATGGAGCATAAATACTACTGTAGTCCAGTTGTAACAAATGGCCTGGTTCCATTCCATGTATCCTGTGTAATCCTATATGCTAATGCCCTTCTGAAAATTACTGTTGAATCTATTTTCCACAGCCTTTCAGGTAGTGAATTCCAGAAATTCCATGAAAGGATGCTTGTTTGAAAGAAGGGTCTCTGGACTCAAAACATTAATTCTGTTTTCTCTCCACAGATGCTGCCAGAACTGCTGAGTTTTTCCAGCAGTTTCTGTTTTTGTTTGTGTTTGATGCTTGTTTGAACATTGTTTCAGGAAATTATCTGCTACTTGTAAGTGAGTGCCTGTCGGAAACTTAGCAGCTTACCGGAAATCTATATGGCCTTTAGCGCCAAGAGGGAAGATACCTACTTAGCAATAATTCTAATTTTACAAAATGTAAATTTGCTTTTGTTTTATCCATAAATGGAACATGATTCTGTCACTCTGCTGTGAGTGTCTTGACTACAGCCATGGTGTGTGAAACTTCTTCCAGTCTGTTCCTACAGAGGTGCCACAAACTGTCAAACTCCATCTCAAATCATGAATACAGATATGAATTATTTTCATTGAATATATTAGAGCATTTTTGCCCAGTTCTTGTGGGATTCTTTCAAAGCACTGCACTGAGCTTATACAAAGTTGTTGCATTCCAAGAGAGAACCTAGCGTGTTTGATTTGTTCAATAATTCAACTCTAATGTTGCACTATTGAGACTTCATCGATCACATTTTAAATGATAATGGAAGAAGGCAGAGATAGTATAGGAAGAGTGGGTTTTAATGGCTGGAATTTGGATTGGGTGGGACGGTAAAATGTCACAAAGTTTTATACCCAAACTCCTGACTTCGTTTTTTTTTTACTAACGCCTCCAATGTGTTCCAATGAGGTGATATAATTATTTAAATATGTTGATGAGTATTTGTGTCACGGATTTGATTTCCATTATAAATTTTATGTCAACTGTCTGAATTCCCTGAGGTTTGTGAGCACCAGGAATTAAAGAACAGCATGAGCTTCTGGAACCTTCCATCATACTTTCCGACCACAAAGTCTGGAAGTGCTTTTCACGTGCCCACCAAAGTTGCCTATAACTCATTCCCATGAATGGGATGCAGCCTTGTCTCCTGCCAACATTCCCCACTGCACTCTTTGCCTACCTGGCCTGTTCTTTCCAACCCTCTCTTCCAGTTTTGTATTTAATGGCTGTGAACCCCTACTCACCCAATAAGCAATCAGCCTTGTCACTAGGAGGCAGTGACAAACATTTTACTTGTATCTTGCTGGTAGACTCCGCAGGATCTGTTTTTCCAGATTTCATGAATGCAGAAATGCACCTCTGTTGGAGCACATTGAAAGATCTGAGCGTTTTCTTAATTTGCCTTATCAATTGGTGAAGTGTACACAAAGTTTGTTCAGTATCTGCTGCCTATAGTTGAGTGTGTATTAATCTTAGTGCAAAGCCAACAGAGATGGTGATGAATTTGTGATTGAATTTTTAAAAAAACATTTCATTTAAGAAATTAAGGAATGAAGAAAATTGAGCAAAATTGAAGAACATTGGGAAATGGAAGATTTTGCTCACAATGTCAACAAACTCCTCGCTGGCTGTCACACATGACTTTCCCACTTTCTTGCCAATGTCCATATCACTCGGGCTGATAAGATTCCACTCCCTGTTTTAGTCAATAGCAAGTAAATAAATCTTGATGACCAGTACCAAACCAGCCAAAACCATTAAGATTTTGAGAAGGTGTAGAGCTGGATGAACACAGCAGGCCAAGCAGCATCAGAGGAGCAGGAAGACTGACATTTCGGGCCTAGACCCTTCTTCAGAAATGGGATTTCTTCAGAAATATCTCTGAAACAATTTTAACCCCACTGCGAAGCCCAGCTCTACACCTTGTTATCTCAGATTCTCCAGCGTCTGCAGTTCCTACTATCTCTGAAAAAATTTGAGAAGTTTTTTTTTAATTTTATGGGAGCATGATGGCTCAGTGGTTAGCATTGCTGCCTCACAGCGCCAGGGACCTGGGTTTGATTCCAAACTGTCAATATGAAGTTTGCACATTCTCCTTTGGATGCTCCCGTTTCCTCCCATAGTCCAAAGATGTGTAGGTTAGGTGGATTGGCCACGCTAAGTTTCCCATAGTGTTAGTGTCCAGGGATGTGCAGGCTAGATGAATTAGCTATGGGAAATAAATGGTTAAGGTAAGGGGTGGGTCTGTGAGGGATGCTCATCAGAGGGTCGGTATGGACACGATGGGGGAATGGCCTGCTTCCACACTACAGGGATTCTATGATTTTGCAAGTGAAGGTGTCAGATAATGGTCCATAGTTTACCTGAGAACTGTTTGAAATATTTCTAAGTGAAAATACCATATACCATGTGAAGCACTGCTCTGGGCATGATACCAAAATCAGGCATTGATTTTGAAGTTGGATTTGAAAAGAGTAAAAAGTGAAGTTTCACCAGACTAGTGTCATTGCTTGAAGGGTTAAGCAAACAGGTCAGCTTGCCTTGTATTCCACTTAGCTTTAAGGGATTTTTTTCCCCCTTTATTCATTAATGACATGAGGACATTGCTGGCTAGGCAGCGTTTATTGCCCATCCCTAATTGCCTAGAGGGCAATTCAGAGTTAACCACACTGCTGTGGGTCTGGAGTCACATGTAGTCCAGACCACGTAAGGATGGCAGTTTCCTTCCCTAATGGGGATCAGTGAACCAGGTGGGTTTTTCCTGACAATTGACAATGGATTCACGGTCATTGTTAGATTCTTAACTCCAGATATTTTTTGAATTCAAATTCTACCATCAGCCGTGGCAGGATTTGAACGTGGGTCCCTGGAATGTTAACCAGGTCTCTGGGTTAACAGTCCAGCGATAATACCACTAGGCCATTATCTCCCCTAGGGAGGTTGAGGCTGAGTTAATTGTAGACTTTAAAATTGTAAAAGGATTCAACAGCCTAGATACAGAATTGCATTTTCCTATGCTGAGAGTCCCCAGAATCCAGTGTCATAGTCTTAAAATATGGAGTTAAGCCATTTGGACTGAAATCAGGACACTCCTTTCCACAAAGCTTAATGGAATAATGCAATTCTCTCTGCAGTTGTTGCTGGGTCAGTTGTAAGCTTTGTCTTGAGATTGACACCTGTTTATTAGGTAAAGGTATGAAAAGGTAAATGGAGTTGTGATGTAGGCTAGCCATGAACTAACTGAATGGTGGAACTGGTTCAAGGAACTCAGTAGTCTACTCTGGTTCCTGTGTTATCCCCAAATGCTCATTTTTTAAAAAACCTTAGAATCCCTACTGTGTGGAAGCAGGCCATTCGGTCCATCGATGCTCCAAAGACCCACCCTCCTACCCTATCCCTGCATTCCCCATGGCTAACTCCCCCAGCCTGCACATCCCTGGACACTATGGGCAATTTAGCATGGCCAATTCACCTTGAGGAAACCCACACAGACAAGGGGAGAATGTGCAAACTCCACACAGACAATTGCCTGAGGCTGGAATCGCTCCCAGGTCCCTGGCGCTGTGAGGCAGCAGGACCAACCACTGAGCTACCGTGCCACTGAGCACCGTTCTAATTTCACATAAGTAGCTGGTGTGGGATCTAGACACGTACAGATACATATAGACATAGACCAACTTGCACGCATGGACTTCATATATTCTTGTAAATGCATAAAGTTATGTAATTACAGAGGAATTTTAAAATGTGACCTCTTCCTTTCTCAAGGAAAAGTTATTTCAGTGTTTTGAGTGTTAAATTCCCGAAGAGACGAGAGTCACATCCCAAAAATGTTGGTTCAATTGCATTGGGACTTTTAAATAGTCTGTAAATTCTCTACATCAATGCTGATTTTTTTTTCCCTGAGATGGATGATTTTGAACACTTAAAATATTGGTCTCTGAGGATCTTAATGACCTGTGTGGATGAAGGCTTGTTTACTTATATGGGAGACATCAGTCGGGGATTGAGAGAAAGAAATGTCAGACAGACAGGAATCTGTTTAGTTATGATACTTAGTAATTCAGACATTATATTAACGTAATTTCTCACTCCACGGTTGAGTCATGCTAGGTGGAGACTGGAACAGTCAATTAAAACACTTTGTGCTTAATTCTGTTGGGGGAAAATGATCGTCAAATTCTTCAAGTCACACACCATCCCAACTGCTCTTTCATTGTTGTCGGGTATAAATCCTGAAACTCCCTTCCTAATAGCACTGCGGGTCTATCTATATCACACAGATTCAAACAGCCAACTCACCAACACCTTCAGAAGGGCAGTTGAGGATGGGCAATAAGTGATGGCCTTACCAGCGACGGCCAAAGTCATGAACACTTTTTAAACATAACACTGTTTCATAAGCCCAAGATTTCAACTTTCAATGGCTGTAGGGTCCGCAGATGAGAGCCAAGCTATTTGTGACTTATCAGTGAGACTCAGGCACTTTTAAGTATGTCAGGCCCAACCTGTAGCCAATCTGGATGTCAAAGACACGGCCTCCCCACTTCCTGAACACTATCTGTCCCTATGTCATCTTTGTGCCCATACTGCACTGGTATGACAATTTTTAATTTCTCATCTTAGCTTTCCTAGTATCTGTCTTGAAACGAAATTACAAATTTGGTGCTGAGATAAAGCGAGTTTCTTTCTTGTTGTCTTCCTGCCAAGTTTGATTTTAAACTGACATTATCGAAACAGTCCAGCGCCAACACAATTATAGCTGAATAAAGATCAAAACAAATTCATATTTCAGCTTCAAACTTAACTTCGGAAACATGATTTAAAATGTATTTAGTTAGTTATTTAATGTAGGGTGAATGACCCATCAGACTGTTTGGATTTGATTTGCTACAGGGATTAAAGTGAAGATTTCTTCCTCTTTCCCTTCACTTTAATGCATGTATTTCATTCAGATGGACTGTGTTAAATTCCAGCAAGGATTTAAAGATCGTTAGAAATAACTGCAGGGTTAGACCATTTGGCCCATCTAGCCTGTTCCATCATTGAATAAAATCTTGGCTGATCTGATTTAGGCCTTCCTACTTTTATCTGCCTGCCTATGATAACCCTTAACTCCCTTGTCAGTCAAAAATCTGTCTTATTCAGCTTTGAACATACACAATGACCCAGTCTTCACTGCTCACTGATGAAGAGAAATCCAAAACTAATTGACCTCCAAGAGAAGAAATTCCTTTTCATCTCTGTTTAAAATGGGCAGCCCCTTATTTTTTAGATTGTCCCATAGTTCTAAATTCCCCCAGTAGAGGAAATATCTACTCAGTATCAATTGTGTCCAGTCTCCTTGGAATCTTTGATGTTCCAATAAAATTGACACTCAGTCTTTTAAATCCCAGTGAGTTTAGATCCGACCCGCTTAACCTTTCCACCTGAAACAACTTCTTCATCCCAAGAATGAGCCTAGTGAACTTCCAGTGCAACTCCATCTCTACTGAGGTAATAAGACCAGTTCTGTACACTATACAGTTGGTTCTGATATAACGCGTGTTTCTTCAATGTGAATTGGCTTTAACACGATTGAAGAATTTAGAACGCGAACTTTCCTTACCTGTATTGGCTATAACATGCTTCCAGCCCCATTAGTTTAAATGGTGTGGCTGTTGTGCGATTTTTCTTACAATACGAGATTGCATGAGAACAGAACTACCGATTTACGACAGAACCGACAGTATTCCAGAGGTGGTCTAATCAATGCTGCAAGATTTTCCTCCTTTGTTGGTCCTCTCTTATGTTTACACACTTGTCCCTTCTTCGTACACTGTGCTTATCATTACCCTCATCACTTCTCTTTATTGTTGCCTTGTTCTTTCCCTTGAACTTTTCAAGGCTCCCTTCATTGGTACCTTCCTCACTGCGTCCACACTCACTACTTTGTTGCAAACCTGCTGTACAGCCCAAGCTATATGATTTATCTGGTCCTAGCATGGTCAGGTGAAGGACAACCCAGTAGTACAGCTCCCTCTTTCCCCAGTATTGTGTCAGTGTCCCTCATGAATAGAAACCCATTTCTTCCACACCAGTCTATGAGTCATGTATTCAGCATTCTGATCCTAATTACTCCATGCCAACATCCTTGTGACTTGGGTAGTTATTCAGATTCTATTAGCCCTTCGCGTTCTGCTTTGTAATTTAGCCCTTAGCTGCTCAGGTCCCCTCAGGCAACCCGCTTTGTTTAGTCCCACCCATGTAACAAAATATCCATATGGGCCACAGCAAATGGAACACTTGCCCTTCCACTGCATGTTGCTCTCTTACTGTGAAGAAGTGGCTGTATCCCTGTCACCTGACAGGCAACACATCCTTCAGGATTAATGTTCTTGACTGCAGAGAAGAATGTCTAACCCCCAAACGTCACCATCCCCTTCTGCAACTGCATTTCTTTGTGCTGCCCCTTGCTTGATTGCCCTCTGTGCTGTAGTTGGTTTTCTCATCCACCCTACAGTCCCTGACTGAGCCCTCTTGTTCTCATATTGCTGTCTCATCTGAGGGCTATTAGGGTCTAATATAGTTCCAGAACCTGCCAAAACATTTCTCCCAAAATTTGTAATGCTCACCAACAGCACGCAGTGGCTAGAGTCCTTCATAGCAGGGATCAGGTAAGGGGAGATGGAACTGGTAATGGGAAGGTGTGTGAGGCTGATCTAGAAACAGATTGGAGGGAGGTGAGAAACAAGAGTTGCAGTTTCAGATGGGTGAGGAGTGAGGCACTAGGTGTGAGGAAGGGTGAGAGGAGAAACCATTGATTTGGATTTGGAAATGAGTGTAAAATGACACTGGAAAGTAACCAGTCCCTATCAGTAGTTCAGTAAGGAGGAGACAGTGCCACCAGTAGAGCCACCAGGCAAGTTAGAAGAGAGTTCTACCTTGAAGCGAGGAGAGAGAAGAAAACTGTCAATTCGACCATGGTGCTGAGGGTGATGATAGAAAAGGGCTCTCTATTTCTATTTTATAGCCTTCTCATTTTCTCATATCTGTGGATGCATCGAACAGCATACACATAACAGTCACGCAGAGGCACAATGCAAGTCTGTCCCTGTGTCGATACAATTGTTGCTGTCAGTTGTAACTTCAGATGTGTGCCCTATACAGAACACGTAACGTTGCAGTGCTTGAACTTTTTATTCTTGAGCCTAGGAGGTGTTAACAGACGAATGATACCATTTCATGCCTAATTAAAAAAGAGGGTTTTATCTGTCCTAAAGGCTCTTTCCTACAGCACAGTGGATAAAGCATGTGCCAATTCTTGTTTAACTTGTGACTCTGGATATCAAGAGGGACGGAAATATCTCATTGCTCATTTCAATTTGGCCTGAACTATGATTCACTCCCCAGATGTTACTAAGCTTATGTTCTTGGATGTTGTACCACCCAGTCCCATTAGATAGTGACTTGTTATACAGATGCTAAAGTACTTCTCTACAGCCTGTCTTTCAAAATGCAGACTGGGACTTCCACAAAGTACAGGTTTTTCATCAGATGTGCTAAGGCTCAAATAAACAATGATACTTTGAATTCTGGAACTTGACTGATTCCACCAGTTAATGGTCAATCCTGTACAGACAGACGAACTCTATCTAATGTTACTTTGCTTGCTTTTGATGCAGGAAGATATGCAAGTCATGCAAATGCAACCAAGAGGATCACAGCCTGCACTCTGATGCTGAGGACGATCGGAAAATCGGCCGCCTTTTGGCTGACTCTAACTATTCCAATCTGACTGCGCGGGTGAAGGGAGGAGATGGAGTCCGCATTTATAAGAGGAACCGAATGATTATTACCAATCCCAATGTAACAAAGAAAGATCCAACTTTTGACACAGTCACATATGAGTGGGCCCCACCAGGGCTGACCCAGAAACTGGTAAGCTGATTCACTCAGGAGAGCTGACATGTGTTTTCACAAGCTTGCCTTACTAAAAGTATTAGGACGCTATAATAATAGTCTCTTATGGGGAAGGAGGGTAAACAAAATACAAGAAAAGGGAATTATTTTTTAAGTGTGAAGCAACTAGCTAAATTTACGTTCAGAAAATCAGTGCATAATACCTGTGTTTTCTTTTACCTAAATCTGTATGCTATGGTTTTCAGACAAATCCCAAGTATTGTTTTGCAAGCCGGAAATGTTCAGAAACAGCAACTTGCATTTATATAGCACCTTTTAATAAACTGAAGCATTCACAGTGCTTCTTTTATTTTTTTATTCATTTACGGGCTGAGGGCATCTCTGGCTAGCATTTATTGTCCATCCCTAATTTCCCAGAGGGCAGTTATGAATTATCCACATTGCTGTGGGTTTGGAGTCACATGTAGGCCAGACCAGGTAAGGATGGCAGTTTCCTTCCCTAAAGGACCGTAGTGAGCCAGATGGGTTTTTTCCGACAATCAGCAATGGATTCACAGGAGTATTATAAAGCAAAGAATAATCTCAAAAACCCCAGAAGAGGATATTAGTTGATATGAGCAAAAGCTTGGCCAAAGAGGTAGCTTGGAGAAGTGTTGGCAGGATATTCCAGAGCTTGGTTTTAGGCAACAGAAGGCATAGCTGTTAGTGTTGAAGCTAATAAAGTTGGAGGTGTGCTGAAAGCTACCAATAGATGAGCATGGATACTTCGGAAGATTCTGGAGCTGGAGAAGAATACAGAGGAAGAGAAAATCTAGAATATGAAGAAGTTTTGCATTTATATAGTGACTTCCATAACCTCAGGAAATTTTATAGCTGATGAACTAGTGGTAACTGTTTTCAAATGGGAAGCAGGACAGACAATTTACACAAAGCAAGCATTACACATACAGCACAATAACAATGACAAAATAATCTGTTCCTATTGAATGAGGAATGTTGAGAATATATATAAGTATTGAGAGCATAACATGATAACTCTCCACTTCAAAATGGCATTGTGGGATATTTAATTCTGCCTGAGAACACAGGCACTTCCAACAGTGCAGCGACCCGTCAGTCACTACTAAAGTGGAGAGTCAGCTTTGCCTTGGAGTATGACTTGAACCCAAAACTCAGCTTGGTTCATAGTACTCTTGATGTTAAATTATTAAGATGAGGTGAGAGCAGGTATTTAAATGCAGGGATTCAACTGTGTGTGAACAAATGTTCTCAGAACCAAGCGTGGTTGTACCTGAATATTGAAGAGTATGTATCGTGGACACATCCAAACCAAATGGGCTCCAAGTTCCTTTCCTAGACTCAGCCACTTGTAGTTCATCCAGAGTATGTTAACTGACCCAGAAACCTTGGCCCAGAAAGGGGAAAATCAGGCGTGGGTCCCACAGTTCTTTACTGTAGATGCTTGGGTAAGCACAGGTTTGGGTTGAGCTGCTTGTCCATTGCTAGCTCATCTGCAATCATTCTATAGCTTATGTATGGAGAACAAATTAGTTTAATGAATCGTTAAGTCAGGGATGGCCCTACATTTGAAGCTGAAAGATGCAGCCAAGAAGGGGATAGCTGCAAAGTTTGGGAGAAGGAGGCTGGAAAGGGAGGAGAACACTTGTTAACAGCTAAAAACTGAGCTATGTAAATTACTTGACATCACAGGTGTAATTAATTATTTGCAATTGAATGTTGAAACTTAAATTTAAGGCTGCATATGTTTTGGAGAAAATGCACTGGATGCTATAGTAATGAACACGGTGTGTCAACTTTCCTGCTCCTCTGATGCTGTTTGACCTGCTGTCTTCCTCCAGCTCCATACTGTGTTGTCTCTGATTCCAGCATCTGCAGCTCTTGCTATCTCATGGTGTGTCAGTTGTTCAGTTTAAATCTAAGATTTTGATCTGTGATGCAACAAGAAGGGCAACAACTTTGTTAACCTTTCTAGAGTAACTGAGAACAGGATGGTTTTGGTATGTGTGTGTGCTACACACACAAATACAAATACAAACACACACATACACAAACACACACAGATAAAATTGCAGAAGCCCACAATTATTACTGTGCAGAAGGAGGCCATTTGGCCCATCGTGCCTGCACCAGCTCAACTATCTAGTGCCAATCTTCTGACTTCTCCCCATATCCATGCACACCATTACTATACATATGGTTGCATCACCTTGTGACTGCTGTCAAGATATATTTCTTTTTCATAAAAAACTAATTTGACATGGATGATATGGAACTGAGCATTAACTCTGCTGGGATGCACATAAAATGAGGCTTTTTTTT